>NW_017197462.1:0-8060 GCF_001704415.2 Capra hircus
GAGGAATCCTCAGGTTCCGGCACGGACTCCACACAAGGACTTAGGCGCCCAGCATCGACGGAAGAGAATCCCGAGAGAGCCCCCGAGCAACTCGCATGGGACTGGCTTTTCCTGAGGAAACCAGATCGGGTCCCTAAAGTCCCCTTCGTAAGTCCAGAGCACCTGCCGCAACTGGGAGAAAATCCAGGAGGTTTTCCCCTCCAGGCGAGATGAGGCCCATTTCCGCTGAGGTGTCTCGAGGCTAATCACAGCTAACTTCTGGAACTTCCAAAGGGTCATTCACACCCTGCTGCAACTCAATAAGTTCCGCCGACATACCCGTCTCCACTTGAGAGGAAGCACCAGAGTCCATCACATCCAGAGGAGCCCCGTTTCCGCCTCCTAGCTCTTGAGGAGGAACCTTTCTCTGCGTGTTCGGGAAAAAATTCCGGGCGTTCCCTCGCATCTCAAGAGGAGGCGCTCTCCACAGGAAAGGCGAGAGGAACTCCAGGGTGGTGCCACGATTCCCAGAGTCCCCCAGATGTCTCAGTCCATTCCAGGGAAACCTGTTTTCCCTGCACTGCCTCGACATTCAAGCCGAGAATAGACTCACACCAGTGGCACGTGGACAGCCCTGTGGGAAAGTCTCGTGGGAAAGCCTCGAGGGAAAGCCACGATCCCTTGATCCACGCGACGGAAGCATGACACTGCTGCTACAGCTAGGGAGGAAAGCGCAGGTGCATGCCCCACTCGAGACGATGACTAACTTCCCTGGGGAGACTCCAGAAGTACCCCAAGATCCATGTGAGCACTGGAGAGGAATCCTCAGGTTCCGGCACCGACTCCACACAAGATCTTAGGCCCGGGCATCGAAGGGAGAGGAATCCCGAGAGGCCCCGAGCAACTCGCATGAGGACTGGCCTTTCCTGAGGCCACCAGAGCGTGTCCCTGAGGTCCCCGTCGTAAGTCGAGAGCACCTGCCGCAATTCGAGAAAATCCAGGAGGTTCTCCCCTCCAGGCGAGATGAGGCCCATTTCAGCTGAGAGGTCTCGAGGCTAATCACACCTTACCTCTTGAACTTCCTAAGGGTCCTTCACAACCTTGCTGCAACTCAAGTAGTTCCGACGCACCCGTCTCCACTCGAGAGGAAGCACGAGAGTCCCGCCCACATGCAGAGGAGCCCCGTTTGCGCCTCCTAGCTCATGAGGAGGGATCCTTTCCCTGCGTGGTTGGGAAAGAATTCCCGGCGATCCGGCGCATCTCATGAGGAAGCATTCTCCACAGGACAGGCGCGAGAACTCCAGGGTTGTGCCACCATTCCCAGAGTCCCCAGATGTCTCAGTCCATTCCAGGGAAACCTGTTTTCCCTGCAGTGCCTCGACTTTCTAGCGGAGGATCGACTCACACCACGGTGGTACGTGGGACAGCCCTGTGGGAAAGCCTCTTGGGAAGGCCTAGTGGGAAAGCTCTAGGGAAAGCCACAGATCCCTTGATCCACGCGAAGGGAAGCGTGACACTCTGCTGCTACAGCTCGGCAGGAAAGCGCACGTGCATGCCCCCCATCGAGACGAGGAATGACTCCCCTGGGGAGACCCCCAGAAGTACCCCAAGGTCCATGTCAGCACTGGAGAGGAATCCTCAGGTTCCGGCACCGACTCCACACAAGGTCTTAGGTACCGACATTGACGGCAGAGGAATCCCGAGAGCCCCGCAAGCAACACTCCTGGGGACTGGCCTTTCCTGAGGCCACCAGAGCGGGTCCCTGAGGTCCCGTCGTAAGTCGAGAGCACCGGCCGCAACTCGAGAAAATCCAGGAGGTTCTCCCCCTCCAGGCGAGAGGAGGCCCATTTCCGCTGAGACCTCTCGAGGCTAATCACACCCAAACCTCTGGAACTTCCAAAGGGTCCTTCACACCGTTGCTGCAACTCAAGAAGTTCCCCGACATACCCGTCTCCACTCGAGAGGAAGCACGAGAGACACGCCCACATCCAGAGGAGCCCCGTTTCCGCCCTCCTAGCTCGACAGGGGGGATCCTTTCCCTGCGTGTTGGGGAAAGAATCCCGGCGTTCCCGTCGCATCTCAAGAGGAGGTGCTCTCCACAGGAAAGGCGAGAGGAACTCCAGGGTCGTGCCACCATTCCCAGAGTCCCCCAGGTGTCTCAGTCCATGTTTTCCCTGCACTGCCTCGACTTTCAAGCCAAGGATCGACTCACACCCACGGTGGCACGTGGGACAGCCCTGTGGGAAAGCCTCGTGGGAAAGCCTCGTGGGAAAGCCTATAGGGAAAGCCACAGATCCCTTGATCCACGTAAAGGGATGCGTGACACTCCTGCTACAGCTCGGGAGGAAATCCTACCTGCATGCCCCCAATGGAGATGAGGACTGACGCCCCTGGGGAGACTCCAGAAGTACCAAAAGATCCATGTCGGCACTGGAGAGGAATCCTCAGGTTCACGCACTGACTCCACACAAGGTCTTAGGCCCCCGGCATCGACGGGAGAGGAATCCCGAGAGGCCCCCGAGCAACTCGCACGGGGACTGGCCTTTCCTGAGGCCACCAGAGCGGGTCCCTGAGGTCCCCGTCGTAGATCGAGAGCACCTGCCGCAACTCGAGAAAATCCAGGAGGTTCTACCCTCCAAGCGAGATGAGGCCCATCTCCGCTGAGGCGTCTCGAGGCTAATCACACCTAACCTCTGGAACTTCCAAAGGGTCCTTCCCACCCTTGCTGCAACTCAAGAAGTTCCCCGACAAACCCGTCTCCACTCGAGAGGACACACGAGAGTCCGGCCCACATCCAGAGGAGCCCCGTTTCCGCATCTTAGCTCGAGAGAAGGGATCCTTTCCCTGCGTGTTCGGGAAAGAATTCCCAGCATTCCCGTCGCATCTCAAGAGGAGGCGCTCTCCCACAGGAAAGGCGAGAGGAACTCCAGGGTCGTGCCACCATTCCCAGAGTCCCCCAGATGTCTCAGTCCATTCCAGGGAAACCTGTTTTCCCTGCACTGCGTCGACTTTCAAGCCGAGGATCGACTCACACCACGGTGGCACGTGGGACAGCCCTGTGGGAAAGCCTCGTGGAAAGCCTAGTGGGAAAGCCTCGAGGGAAAGCCACAGATCCCTTGATCCTCGTGAAGGGAAGCGTGACTCTGCTGCTAGAGCTCGGAGGAAAGCGAACGTGCATGCCCCACTCGAGACAAGTACTTACTCCCCTGGGGAGACTCCAGAAGAACCCCTAGATCCAAGTCAGCACTGGAGAGGATTCCTCAGGTTCCGGCACCGACTACACACAAGGTCTTAGGCCCGGCATCGTCGGGAGAGGAATCCGGAGAGGCCCCCGAACAACTCGCCTGGGGACTGGCCTTTCCTGAGGCCACCAGAGCGGGTCCCTGAGGTCCCCGACGTAAGTCGAGAGCACCTGCCGCAACTCGAGAAAATCCAGGAGGTTCTCCCCTCCAGGCGAGATGAGGCCCATTTCCGCTGAGGCGTCTAGAGGCTAATCACACCTAACCTCTGGACCTTCCAAAGGGTCCATCACACCCTTGCTGCAACTCAAGAAGTTCCCGACATACCCGTCGCCACTCGAGAGGAAGCACGAGAGTCCCGCCCACATCCAGAGGAGCCCCGTTTCCGCCTCCTAGCTCGAGTGGAGGGATCCTTTCCCTGCGTGGTCGGGAAAGAATTCCCGGCGTTCCCGTCGTATCTCAAGAGGAGGCGCTCTCCACAGGAAAGGCGAGAGGAACTCCAGGGTCGTGCCACCATTCCCAGAGTCCCTGAGATGTCTCAGTCCATTCCAGGGAAACCTGTTTTTCCTGCACTGCCTCGACTTTCAAGCCAAGGATCGACTCAAACCACGGTGGCACGTGGGACAGCCTGTGGGAAAGCCTTGTGGGAAAGCCTCGTGGGAAAAGCCTCGAGGGAAAGCCACAGATCCCTTGATCCACGCGAAGGGAGCTCGACACTGCTGCTACAGCTTGGAAGGAAAGCGCACGTGCATGCCCCCACTCAAGACGACGACTAACTCCCCTGGGGAGACTCCAGAAGTACCCCAAGATCCATGTCAGCACTGGAGAGGAATGCTCAGGTTCCGGTACCGACTCCACACAAGGTCTTAGACCCCGGCATCGATGGAAGAGGAATCCCGAGAGCCCCGAGCAACTCGCATGGGAATGGTCTTTCCTGAGGCCACCAGAGCGGGTCCCTGAGGTCCCCGTCGTAAGTCCAGAGCACGTGCCACAACTCGAGAAAATCCAGGAGGTTCTCCCCTCCAGGCGAGATGAGGCCCATTTCCGCTGAGGTGTCTCGAGGCTAATCACACCTAACCTCAGGAACTTCCAAAGGATCCTTCACACCCTTTCTGCAACTCAAGAAGTTCCCCGACATACCCGTCTCCACTCGAGAGGAAGGACGAGAGTCCCGCCCACATCCAGAGGAGCCCCGTTTCCGCCTCCTAGCTCGAGACGGGGAATCCTTTCAGTGTGTGGTCGGAAAGAATTCCCGGTGTTCCCGTCGCCTCTCAAGAACAGGCGCTCTCCACAGGAAAGGCCAGAGGAACTCCAGGGTCGTGCCACCATTCCCTAGAAGTCCTCCAGATGTCTCAGTCCATGCCAGGGACACCTGTTTTCCCTGCACTGCCTCGACATTCATGCAGAGCAATGATCGACCCACACAACGGTGGCACTTGGACAGCCCTGTGGGAAAGCCTGTTTGGAAAACTTGGTGGAATGCCCAAGGGAAAGCCACAGATCCCTTGATCGTCGGCCGGGAAGACTGACACTGGTTCTAGAGCTCGGGAGGAAAGCGCACGTGAATGCCCCCACTCGAGATGAGGACTTGAATCGCCTAGGGAGACTCCAGAAGTACCCCAGGATCCATGTCAGGCCTGGAGAGAAATCCTCACGTTCCGGCCCAACTCCAGACAAGGTCTTAGGTTCCGCATCTACGGTAGAGGAATCCAGGGAGGTCCCCTAGCAACTCGCATGGGACCTGCCTTTCCTGAGGCCACCAGAGCGGGTCCCTGAGGTCCCCGTCGTAAGTCGAGAGCACTGCCGCAAGTCGAGAAATCCTGGAGGTTCTCCCCTCCAGGCGAACAGAGGCGAATTATTGCTGAAGCATCTCGAGCCAATCACACCTACCCCCTGAAACGTCAAGGTTCCTTCACACCCTTGCTGCAACTCAAGAAGTTCCCGATATACCGTATGCACTCGAGAGGAAGCAGAAGGGTCCCGCCTGCCGGGGTCCAGCCCCGGTGGATCCAGGGATTCGAAGGGTGGACGGCGTTGGCGTGGAAAGACTTGTTTATTTATTAAATGTAAGATTAGATTAGGAAACTATAGTGTAGTAAGAAGATTAGTGGAGGAAGAGGGCTGAAATAGCTTGGTTTTACGCGGAAGGCCAATAAAATTCCAGACAAGGATTTGCACCATCTACGCTGGGCCACTGGCGCCCGCTTGAATTCTAAGGGTGCCTCGCCTTAAGCTCCCTTTCGCGGGTCTTAACAGCCGGGGCAAGTAAGTAGACCTGGCGAGCTCCGCGCCAGATGGAGATTCAGCCTGAAGTTAAAGTAAGAGCAGAGAGAGGGAAGGGGAGAGAAGAGGAGAGAGAGAGACATGGGGGGAGCCAGAGTCCAAGAACCAGGCCGAGAGACTAGTTCGAGAACTGGTCCGAGAAACTGGTCCCGGCCCTGGCCCCAGTCCTTTATTGTTCAGAAGCCCTTTTATACTTTTGGTAAAACACGGAGATCAATGGGTAACACAGAATTATGTAGCGTTCGCAGCCCAGACTCTTTCTATACATCATTTTGTATACAAAAGGTCTCAGGTGATTTACATTATCTTCTGGCCAAGAGCTTGTTAACACTTTTTATCTCTCTTCCTTAATGAATGTTGATTTTGTTTCCCCTGAAGTGTTTTTCTTTAATTTGCATCTCCTTAAAGCATTAAAGTTACATCTCTATAGAACAAAGGTGCAGTGGGATATAACAAAGAAGGTACTTAACTCGAAGATCTAATGTTGCTAATACCAGGTCTACTACTTGTTTTTCTATATACCAACTATATCTAAAAATAAAGGATATGAAAATTTGGCAGCAAGCATTGACCCAAAAATGAAACCTTTAATCAGTCCTATTCTAAAGATTTTGACTCCTCGGAAGCTCCTACATTCCTAGGATGTTTTAAGCTTCCTGTGCCTCCTGCGGTCAGGAGGCCTCAAACAATCACATGCGCAGCTGTACGAGTCCTGCAGGCAGGCTAGAAAGCCATCAGAGGGTTTTTGGATTGAACACTCTTTCAAAATGCAGAAGACTAAAGCCCTGAATTGACTTTTTCCAGAAAATGTCAGAAGAGTGGAAAAAGCAGAGCACAAAAGCCGGCAGATTTTTGTTGGGGTACTGCTTAGGAATTTCCAGAGGGGTCCCTGAAGTCTGAGCACGCCTTGCGTATGTCAGCTTCCTTCCTCATGACCTTGTCATGGGCGGATTCTCACACTGGCTCCCGGCATCTCACCTTTTAATTTTAAATAATTAATTATTTATGTTTAAAATCAGGTGCAGTTCGGTCTCGGATTCCGAATGCTCTGCCGAAGAATCTAGACAATACAGGGAAGTATGATTATGAGGAGCAAGATTATAAACAGTAGACAGAACAGTCTTCAGAAATGAAGTTAGAGAAAGTGTGGGAAAGTCATTGGCTTCTCCTGCGGTGGTAAAATCTAATCGGGAGTGTTCCAAGGTCTGAATCTGGTAATGCAGTTTCCCTAAGTCTAAACTAATATCTGAGCTGTTCCAAAACACAGAAAACTTGATTTTTTAACATATTGGGCATTTACACTTGTTGAGTCAATGATTGCTGCCATAGCAGTTGTTGTAACACAGGAAGAACATAATTATCATATCAATAAGTTGTTACAGTTACAGGACATCTTTAAAACCACAAAAGAGCAGACATTACTTTGAGGAGTTAAACAAGATGAAAACATCCATGGTTCACAAGTCGCTACATTAGGTACGTTAAGTTTTCTGGAATCATTGGTGAAAAGAAGAACATAAGGAGAGGATAGACAAGCCAAAATAGAGTAAATAGAGTCATTTTTCGGTTGGAGTTTGCGCTGCAGCAGCTGTTAGTCCCGCCGGGATCTTGATGTTTTTTTTTTTTTTTTGCCTCTTCTGCCATCGCGTGCGGCGGCCAAGCTACACGAAAATATGAGCAAATAGTATACAGTTCCCATACATCTCTTTTTCTCATCAAGTCTCTATCCATAGTTTCGCAGATGGACGCTGGCGGAGCACTGGGTCCCGTCAGTCAGTAAGTCTGGCCCCGCCCGCAGCTTTTGGTGCGCGGCTGTTTCCCGCGGGCGGTGGAGGCAGAGAAGTTCCCTTTTTCTTTTGTGGCGAATCAGTCTGTCCGGGATCCAAATTTGACGAATCTGCACCCTGTGGAAAAAATATAAACACTTCCTCGACCCGCAGTAAATTCTGGGTCGGTATCTTTTTTGTTATCTGGAGGAGATCTTTTTGCTTTTACCAATGGCTTTTTTATTTTACTGTTCCAAATGAATCAGCATTAACTTATTACAAAGAGAACATGTTGTAAAATCTGATGGGGGAAAACTATACTTAATTTCTCCTTTTTTTAATTTTTGAATTAACAAAGCATGTGAGGGTAAATGATGCAAGATCTGATCACAAGAATTTCCTATAGCAATCTGCCAATCATCAACATTTGAAAAGCATCAAGTTGTCTCTGTTATATGGAATTACAATTTTTGATGGCTCTTTACTAAACAATGTAATAAATAAATCAGTATACTTGAATTAATCTTTTAATTAATATGTCAGTAATTTTTCCTTAGGCAGAGGCCATTGTTCCACCAAGTTGGGATAAGATAAAAATATTTTTTGGGGGTCATTGGTAGATGGAACCAATGGCCTTCTTGTCACAAGCATCCTGTAGGTATACATTTTGTGGCAAGAATAATTTAATCTCCTCTTTTGGCAATATTAATCTTAATTACTGATCATTTAAAGCCTCATTCACTTTAACAAAAGCCAAACTCTGTCTCACTAGTCAACCTTTTTTTAGAACTGG
>NW_017197463.1:0-8060 GCF_001704415.2 Capra hircus
AGCGCGGGACAGCGCTGTGGGAAAGCCTCGTGGAAAGCCTCGTCGGAAGCCTCGAGGGAAAACCACAGATCCCTTGATCCACGCGAAGGGAAGCGTGACACTGCTGCTACAACTCGGGAGGAAAGCGCACGTGCATGCCCCCTCTCCAGACGAGGACTGACTCCCCTGGGAGCCTCCAGAAATACCCCAAGATCCATGTCGGCACTGGAAGGAATCCTCAGGTTCCGTCACTCCACACAATGTATTAGGCCCGGCATCAAGGGGAGAGGAATCCGAGAGCCCCGAAACTGGCTTGGGGACTGGGCTTTTCTGACGCCACGAGAGCGGGTCCCGGAGGTACCCATCGTAAGTCGAGAGCACCTGCCCCAACTCGAGAAAATCCAGGAGGTTCTCCCCTCCAGCCGAGATGAGGCCCATTTCCGCTGAGGCGTCTCGAGTCTAATCACACCTAACCTCTGGAACTTCCAAAGGGTCCTTCACACCCTTGCTGCAACTCAAGAAGTTCCCCGACATACCCGTCTCCACTCGAGAGGAAGCCCGAGAGTCCTGCCCACATCCAGAGGAGCCCCGTTTCCGCCTCCTAGCTCGAGAGGAGGGATCCTTTCCCTGCGTGGTCGAGAAAGAATTCCCGGCCTTCCCGTCGCATCTCAAGAGGAGGCACTCTCCACAGGAAAGGAGAGGAACTCCAGGGTCGTGCCACCATTCCCAGAGTCCCCCAGATGTCTCAGTCCATTCCAGGGAAACCTGTTTTTGCTGCACTGCCTCGACTTTCAAGCCGAGGATCCACGGTGGCACGTGGGACAGCCCTGTGGGAAAGCCTCGTGGGAAAGTCTCGTGGGAAAGCCTCGAGGGAAAGCCAGTGATCCCTTGATCAACGTGAAGGGAAGTGTGACACTGCTGCTAGAGCTCGGGAGGAAAGCGCACGTGCATGTCCCCACTCCATACGAGGACTGACTCCCCTGGGGAGACCTCAGAAGTACCCCAAGATCCATGTCAGCACTGGAGAGGAATCCTCAGATTCTGGCACCGACTCCACACAAGATCTTAGGCCCCGGCATCGACGGGAGGGGAATCCCGAGAGGCCCCCGAACAACTCGCATGGGGACTGGCCTTTCCTGAGGCCACCAGAGCGGGACCCTGAGGTCCCCGTCGTAAGTAGAGAGCACTTGCCGCAACTCGAGAAAATACAGGAGGTTCTCCCCTCCAGGCGAGATGAGGCCCATTTCTGCTGAGGCGTCTCGAGGCTAATCACATCTAACCTCTGGAACTTCCAAAGGGTCCTTCACACCATTGCTGCATCTCAAGAAGTTCCCGGACATACCCGTCTCCACTCGAGAGGAAGCCCGAGAGTACCGCACACATCCAGAGGAGCCGCGTTTCCGCCTCCTATCTCGAGAGGAGGTATCCTTTCCCTGCGTTGTGGGGAAAGAATTCCTCGTGTTCCCTTCGCATCTCAAGAGGAGACGCTCTCCTCAGGAAAGGCGAGAGGAACTCCAGGGTCGTGCCACCATTCCAGAGTTCCCAAGATGTCTCAGTCCATTCCAGGGAAACCTGTTTCCCCTTCACTGCCTCGACTTTCAAGCGAGGATCGACTCAAACCACGGTGGCACGTGGGACAGCCCTGTGGGAAAGCCTCGTGGGAAAGCCTCGAGGGAAAGCCACAGATCCCTTGATCCATGCGAAGGGAAGGGTGACACTGCTGCTATAGCTCTGGAGGAAAGCGCCTGTGCATGCCCCCACTCGAAACGAGGACTGACTCCCCTGGGGAGACTCCAGAAGTACCCCAAGATCCATGTCGGCACTGGAGAGTAATCCTCAGGTTCCAGGACCGACTCCACACAAGGTCTTATGCCCCGGCATCGACGAGTGAGGAATCCCGGGAGCCCCCCGAGCAACTCGCATGGGGACTGGCCTTTTCCTGAGGCCACCACAGCGGGTCCCTGAGGTCCCCGGTGGTAAGTCGAGGGCATCTGCCGCAACTCGAGAAAATCCAGGAGGTTCTCCCCTTCAGCCGAGATGAGGCCCATTTTCCGCTGAGGCGTCTCCCGGCAAATCACACCTAACCTACTTGAACTTCCAAAGGGTCCTTCACACACTTGCTGCATCTCAAGAAGTTCCCCGACATACCCGTCTCGACACGAGAGGAAGCACGAGAGTCACGCCCACATCCAGAGGAGCCCCCGATTCCGCCTCCTAGATCGAGAGGAGGCATCCTTTCGCTGCGTGTTCGGGAAAGAATTTCCGGCAGTACCCATCTCATCTCAAGAGGAGGTGCTTTCCACAGGAAAGGCGAGGAAAAACTCCAGTGTCGTGCCACCACTCCCAGAGACATCAAGATGTCTCCGTCCATTCCAGGGAAACCTGATTTCCCTGCACTGCGTCGACTTTCAAGCCAAGGATCGACTCACACCACCACGGTGGCACGTGGGACAGCCTTGTGGGAAAGCCTCGTGAAAAAGCCTCCAGGGAAAGCCTCGAGGGAAAGACACAGATCCCTTTATCCCCTCGAAGGAAGCATGACACTGCTGCTACAGCTCGGGAGGAAAACGCACGTGCATGCACCGACTCGAGACAAGGACTGACTCCCGTGGGGAGAATCCAGAAGTACCCCAAGATCCATGTCAGCACTGGAGAGGAATCCTCAGGTTCCGGCACCGACTCCACACAAGATCTTAGGCCCCGGCATCGACGGGAGAGGAATCCCGAGAGGCCCCCGAGCAACTCGCATGGGGCCTGGCCTTTCCTGAGTCCAGCAGAGCGGGTCGTCTGAGGTCCCCGCCGTAAGTCGTGAGCACCTGCCGCAACTCGAGAAAATCCAGTAGGTTCTCCCCTCCAGGCCAGATGAGGCCCATTTCCGCTGAGGCGTCTCGAGGCTAATCACACCTAACCTCTGGAACTTCCAAAGGGTCTTTCACACGCTTGCTGCAACTCAAGAAGTTCGCCGACATACCCGTCTCCACTCGAGAGGAAGCACGAGAGTCCCGCCCACAACCAGAGGGGTCCCGCTTCCGCCTCCTAGCTCGAGAGGAGGAATCCTTTCCCTGCGTGGTCGGGAAAGAATTTCCGGCGTTCCCGTCGGCATCTCAAGAGGAGACGCTCTCCACAGGAAAGGCGAGAGAACTCCAGGGTCATGTCACCGTTCCCCGAGTCCCCCAGATGTCTCAGTCCATTCCAGGGAAACCTGTTTTCCCTGCACTGCCTTGAATTTCAAGCCGAGGATCGACTCACACCCACGGTGGCAAGTGGGACAGCGCTGTGGGAAAGCCTCGTGGGAAAGCCTCGTCGGAAGCCTCGAGGGAAAACCACAGATCCCTTGATCCACCTGAAGGGAAGCGTGACACTGCTGCTACAAATCGGGAGGACAGCGCACGTGCATGCCTCCACTCGAGACGAGGACTGACTCCCCTGGGGAGACTCCAGAATACCCCAAGATCCATGTCAGCACTGGAGAGGAATTCTCAGGTTCCGGCACCGGACTCCACACAAGATCTTAGGCCCCGGCATCGACTGGGAGTGGAATCCCGAGAGGCCCCCGAGCAACTAGCATGGGGACTGGCCTTTCCTGAGGCCACCAGAGCGGGTCCCTCAGGTCCCCGTCGTAAGTCGAGAGCACCTGCCGCAACTCGAGAAAATCCAGGAGGTTCTCCCCTCCAGGCGAGATGAGGCCCATTTCCGCTCAGGCGTCTCTAGGCTAATGACACCTAACCCCTGGAACTTACAGAGGGTCCTTCACACCCTTTACTGCCACCCAAGAAGCTCCCCGACATACCCGTCTCCACTCGAGAGGAAGCACGAGAGGTCCGCCCACATCCAGAGGAGCCCCGTTTCCGCCTCATAGCTCGAGAGGAGGGATCATTTCCCTGCGTGGTCGGGAAAGAAATCCTGGTGTTCCCGTCGCATCTCAAGAGGAGGCGCTCTCCACAGGAAAGGCGAGAGGAACTCCAGGGTCGTGCCACCATTCCCACAGTCCCCCAGATGTCTCAGTCCATTCCAGGGAATCCTGTTTTCCCTGCACTGCCTCTACTTTCAAGCCGAGGATCGACTCACACCACGGTGACACGTGGGACAGCCCTGTGGGAAAGCCTCGGGGGAAAGCCACAGATCCCTTGATCCACGGGAAGGCAAGCGCGACTCTGCTGCTACAGCTCGGGAGGAAAGCGCACGTGCATCCCCCCATCCAGACGAGGACTGACTCCCCTGGGGAGACTCCAGAGGTACCCCAAGATCCATGTCAGCACTGGAGAGGAATCCTCAGGTTGCCACACCGACTGCACACAAGATCTTAGGCCCCGGCATCGACGGGAGAGGAATCCAGAGAGGTCCCTGAGGAAATCGCTTTGGGCCTGGCCTTTCCTGAGGCCACCAGAGCGTGTCCCTGAGGTCCCCGTCGAAAGTCAAGAGCACCTGCTGCAACTCGAGAAAATCCAGGAGGTTCTCCCCTCCAGGCGAGATGAGGCCCATTTCCGCTGAGGCGTCTCGAGGCCAATAGCACCTAACCTCTGGAACTTCCAAAGGGTCCTTCACAACCATGCTGCAACTCAAGAAGTTCCCCGACATAACCGTCTCCACTCGAGAGGAAGCACGAGAGTCCCGCCCACATCCAGAGGAGCCCAGTTTCCGCCTCCTAGCTCGAGAGGAGGGATCCTTTCCCTGCATGATCGGGAAAGAATTCCCGGCGTTTCCGTCTCATCTCAAGAGGAGGCGCTCTCCACAGGAAAGGCGAGAGGAATTCCAGGTTCGTGCCACCATTCCCTGAGTCCCCCAGATATCTCAGTCCATTCCAGGGAAACCTGCTTTCCCTGCACTGCCTCGACTTGCAAGCCGAGGATCGACTCACACCACGGTGGCTCGTGGGACAGCCCTGTCGGAAAGCCTCGTGGGAAAGCCTCGAGGGAAAGCCACAGATCCCTTGATCCACACGAAGGGAAGCACGACACTGCTGCTACAGCTCCGGAGGAAAGCGCACGTGCATGCCCCGAATCGAGACGAGGACTGACTCCCCTGGGGAGACTCCAGAAGTACCCCAAGATCCATGGCAGCAATTGAGAGGAATCCTCAGGTTCCGACACCGACTCCACACAAGATCTTAGGCCCCGGCATTGATGGGAGGAATCCCGAGAGGCCTACGAGCAATTCGCATGGGGACTGGCCTTTCCTGAGTCCACCAGAGCGGGTCCTTGAGGTCCCCGTCGTAAGTCGAGAGCACCTGCCGCAACTCGAGAAACTCCAGGAGGTTCTCCCCTCCAGGCGAGATGAGGCCCTTTTCCCCCTGATGCGTCTCGATTCTAATCACACCTAACCTCTGGAACTTCCAAAGGGTCCTTCAAACCCTTGCTGCAACTCAAGAGGTTCCCTGATATACTCGTCTCCACTCGAGAGGAAGCAGGAGAGTCCCACCCACATCTAGAGGAGCCACTTTTCTGCCTCCTAGCTCGAGAGCAGGGATCCTTTCCCTGTGTGGTTGGGAAAGAATTCCCGGCGTTCCCGTCGCATCTCAAGAGGAGGCGCTCTCCATAGGAAAGGCGAGAGGAACTCCAGGGTCGTACCACCATTCCCAGAGTCCCCCAGATGTCTTAGTCCATTCCAGGGAAACCTGTTTTCCCTGCACTGCCTTGACTTTCAAGCCGAGGATCGACTCACACCACGTTGGCACGTGGGACAATCCTGTGTGACAGCCTCGTGGGAAATGCTCGTGGGAAAGCCTCAAGCGAAAGTCACAGATCCCTTGATCCACGCCTATGGAAGCGTGACACTGCTGCTACACCTCGGGAGGAAAGCGCACGTGCATGCCCCCACTGGAGACGAGGACTGACTCCCCTGGGGAGACTCCAGAAATACCCCAAGATCCATGTCAGCACTGGAGATTAATCCTCAGGTTCCGGCACCGTCTCCACACAAGTTCTTAGGCCCCGGCATCGAAAGGAGAGGAATCCCGAGAGGCCCCCGAACAACTCGCATGGGGACTGGCCTTTCCTGAGGCCACCAGAGCGGGTCCCGGAGGTCCCCATCATAAGGCGAGAGCACCTGCCGCAACTCGAGGAAATCCAGGAGGTTCTCCCCTCCAGGCGAGATGAGGCCCATTTCCGCTGAGGCGTCTCGTGTCTAATCACACTTAACCTCTGGAACTTCCAAAGGGTCCTTCACACCCTTGCTGCAACTCAAGAAGTTCCCCGACATACCCTTCTCCACTCCAGAGGAAGCACGAGAGTCCCACCCACATCCAGAGGAGCCCCGTTTCCGCCTCATAGCTCGAGAGGAGGGATCCTTTCCCTGCGTGGTCGGGAAAGAATTCCCGGTGTTCTCGTCGCATCTCAAGAGGAGGCGCTCTCCACAGGAAAGGCGAGAGGAACTCCAGGGTCGTGTCACCATTCCCAGAGTCCCCCAGATGTCTCAGTCCATTCCAGGGAAAACTCTTTTCCCTGCACTGCCTCGACGTTCAAGCCGAGGATCGACTCACACCACGGTGGCACGTGGGACAGCCCTGTGGGAAAGCCTCGTGGGAAAGCCTCATCGGAAAGCCTCGAGGGAAAGCCCCTGATCCCTTGATCCACGCGAAAGGAAGTGTGACACTGCTGCTACAGCTCGGGAGGAAAGCGCACATGCATGCCCCCACTAGAGACGAGCACTGACTCCCCTGGGGAGACTCCAGAAGTACCCCAAGATCCATGTCAGCACTGGAGAGGAATGCTCAGGTTCCGGCACCGACTCCACACAAGATCTTATGCCCCTGCATCGAGGGGAGAGTAATCCTGATAGGCCCCCGAACAACTCTCATGTGGACTGGCCTTTCCTGAGTCCACCAGAGCGGGTCCCTCAGGTCCCCGACGTAAGTCGAGAGCACCTGCCGCAACTCGAGAAAATCCAGGAGGTTCTCCCCTCCAGGCGAGATGAGGCCCATTTCCGCTCAGGCGTCTAGAGTCTAATCACACCTAACATCTGGAACTTCCAAAGGGTCCTTCACACCCTTCCTGCAACTCAAGAAGTTCCCTGACATACCCGTCTCCACTCGAGAGGAAGCACGAGAGTTCTGCCCACATCCAGAGGAGCCCCGTTTCCTACTCTTGCTCGAGAGAAATGATCCTGTCCGTTGCGTGGTCGGGAAAGAATTCCCGGCGTTTCCCTTCGCATCTCAAGAGGAGGCGCTCTCCACAGGAAAGGCAAGAGGACCTCCAGGGTCGTGCCACCATTCCCAGAGTCCCCCAGATGTCTCAGTCCATTCCAGGGAAACCTGTTTTCCCTGCACTGCCTCGACTTTCAAGCCGAGGATCGAGTCACACGACGGTGGCACGTGGGATAGCCCTGTGGGAAAGCCTCGTGGGAACGCCTCGTGGGAAAGCCTCGAGGGAAAGCCACAGATCCCTTGATATATGCGAAGGGAAGAGTGACACTGCTGCTACAGCTCGAGAGGAAAGCGCACGTGCAGGCCCCCACTAGAGACGAGGACTGACTCCCCTTGGGAGACTCCAGACGTACCCCAAGATCCATATCAGCACTGGAGAGGAAACCTCAGTTCCGGCACCGACTCCACACAAGGTCTTAGTCCCCGCATCCGACGGGATAGGAATCCCGAGTGGCCCCCGTGCAACTCGCATGGGGACTTGCCTTTACTGAGGCCACGAGAGCGGGTCCCTGAGGTCCCCATCGTAAGTCGAGAGCACCTGCCGCAACTCGAGAAAATCCAGGAGGTTCTCCCCTGCAGGCGAGATGAGGCCCATTTCCGCTAAGGCGTCTCGAGGCTAATCACACCTAACCTCTGGAACTTCCAAAGGGTCCTTCACAACCCTTGCTGCAACTCAAGAAGTTCACCGACATACCCGACTCCACTCGAGAGGAAGCACATAGTTCCGCCATATCCAGAGGTGCCCCGGTTTCCGCCTCATAGCTCGAGAGGAGGGATCCTGTTCGCTGCGTGTAGGGAAAGAAATTCCCGGTATTCCCGTCGCATCCCAAGAAGAGCGCTCTCCGCAGGAAAGGCGAGAGGAACTCCAGGGTCGTGCCACCATTCCCAGAGTCCCCAGATGTCTCAGTCCATTCCAGGGAAAACGTGTTTTCCTGCACAG
>NW_017197464.1:0-8060 GCF_001704415.2 Capra hircus
TTGGAGCTGAGGCAAGGAAGGCACCAGTGGCGTCTCCCAGGCTCGCTCAGACAGCTCCTTCCTGGGGAGGGAGCCTAAAAGCAAGGCAAGTCTGGGCAAGGCGAGCCCCCGGCCGAGCAGCCTCGCGCCCAGAAACTCTGCCAGATCGGGGCTCTGAGCAGAGCTAGAGCTCTGCCGTACTGGAGGCCCACTTAGCTCCGTGCAAGCAGGGCTTTCCTCTTGACTGGGCTCGGCTGCCTCCTCTTCTCCCGAGGAGGCTCGCTACACTGCTGGCTGTGCTCTCGCCTATCAGGCGGGCGCGCAGGGCTCCTCCAGCAGGTCTTGCCTCAGGGGCTGCTTCCCTGAGTTGAGGCTGTGGGCGGGAACCCAGACACGCAGGATAAGGCCCCAACCACCTGCACATGTCTCTGCTGGGGAGGAGAGTGCTAGGGAACCTACGTCTCTCACACACTTTCTAGCACCCACGGAGTCAGCCTCTGGAGTGTGGGGATGCAAAACCCCAGCCAGGGCCCTTGGAACCTGGTGCTCTCCGTGCGGAGCTTTGTCTGGGCGGCCAAGGAACCGCTGAAGGAGCCCTGCTGTTGCCCTTCGCTTCCCTCTGACAGAGCTTTCACTGCTGGAGCCCTTGAGTGTGCAACCACCAGCCCCTAAGCCCTCCTCAAGGACGCTTGGGACCTAAGTGCAAAGGCAAGGCAGGGGTAGAGCTGAAGCCAGGAAGGCGCCAGTGGCGTTTCCGAGCCTCACACAGCCTGCTCCTTCCTGGGAGGGAGCCTTAAAGCAAGGCAAGTCTGCGCAAGGCTCGCCTATGGCAGAGCATCTTGGTGCCAGGAACTCTGCCAGATCGGGCCTCTGAACAGAGCTAGAGATCTGCCGTACTGGAGTCGCACTTAGCTTCGTGTAAGCAGGGATTTCAGCTTGACGGGGACTTGCTGCCTCCTCTTCCCCGGAGGAGGCTCGCTTCCCTGCTGGCTGTGCACTCGCCTATCAGGCGGGGGCGCAGGGCTCCTCCAGCAGGTCTTGCCTCAGGGGCTGCTTCCCTGAGTTGGGGCTGTGGCAGGAACCCAGACACGCAGGATCAGGCCCCAAACACCTGCACATGTCTCTGCTGGGGAGGAGAGTGCTAGGGAACCTACGTCTGTCATACACTTTCTGGGCACCCAAGGAATCAGCCTCCGTGTGTGCGGGGCTGAAAACCCCAGCCAGGGGCCCTGGGAGCCTGGTGCTCTCCGTGTGGCGCTGAATCTGGGCGGCCAAGCAACCGCTGGAGGAGCCCTGCAGTTGCCCTTCCCTTCCCTCTGACAGAATTCTCACTGCTGGAGCCCTTGGCAGTGTGCAACCCACCAGCCCCTAAGCTCTCCTTAAGGAGGACTGGGACCTAAGTGCAAAGGCAAGGCAGGATTGGAGCTGAGGCAAGAAAGGCGCCAGTGGCGACTCCCAGGCTCCTGCTGCCTGCTCCTTCCTGGAGAGGCAGCCTAAAAGCAAGGCAAGTCTGGGCAAGGCTAGCCCCCGGCAGAGCAGCCTCGCGCCAGGAACTCTGCCAGATCGGGGCTCTGAGCAGAGCTAGAGCTCTGCCGTACTGGAGGCGCACTTAGCTCCGTGCAAGCAGGGCTTTCAACTTGACGGGCTGGGGCTGCCTCCTCTTCCCCCGAGGAGGCTCGCTTCCCTGCTGGCTGTGCACTCGCCTATCAGGCGGGGCGCAGGGCTCCTCCAGCAGGTCTTGCCTCAGGGGCTGCTTCCCCTGAGTTGGGGCTGTGGGCAGGAACCCAGACACGCAGGATCAGGCCCCAACCACCTGCACATGTCTCTGCTGGGGAGGAGAGTGCTAGGGAACCTACGTCTGTCATACACTTTCTGGGCACCCAAGGAATCAGCCTCCGTGTGTGCGGGGCTGAAAACCCCAGCCAGGGGCCCTGGGAGCCTGGTGCTCTCGGTGCGGCGCTGATTCTAGGCGGCCTAGAAACCGCTGGAGGAGCCCTGCAGTTGCCCTTCCCTTCCCTCTGACAGAGCTCTCACTGCTGAAGCCCTTGGCAGTGTGCAACCCACCACCCCCTAAGCCCTCCCAACCACGCCTGGCACCTATGTGCAAAGGCAAGGCAGGATTGGAGCTGAGGCAAGGAAGGCACCAGTGGCGTCTCCCAGGCTCGCTCAGACAGCTCCTTCCTGGGGAGGGAGCCTAAAAGCAAGGCAAGTCTGGGCAAGGCGAGCCCCCGGCCGAGCAGCCTCGCGCCAGAAACTCTGCCAGATCGGGGCTCTGAGCAGAGCTAGAGCTCTGCCGTACTGGAGGCCCACTTAGCTCCGTGCAAGCAGGGCTTTTCCTCTTGACTGGGCTCGGCTGCCTCCTCTTCTCCCGAGGAGGCTCGCTACACTGCTGGCTGTGCTCTCGCCTATCAGGCGGGCGCGCAGGGCTCCTCCAGCAGGTCTTGCCTCAGGGGCTGCTTCCCCTGAGTTGAGGCTGTGGGCGGGAACCCAGACACGCAGGATAAGGCCCCAACCACCTGCACATGTCTCTGCTGGGGAGGAGAGTGCTAGGGAACCTACGTCTCTCACACACTTTCTAGGCACCCACGGAGTCAGCCTCTGGGAGTGTGGGGATGCAAAACCCAGCCAGGGGCCCTTGGAACCTGGTGCTCTCCGTGCGGAGCTTTGTCTGGGCGGCCAAGGAACCGCTGAAGGAGCCCTGCTGTTGCCCTTCGCTTCCCTCTGACAGAGCTTTCACTGCTGGAGCCCTTGGCAGTGTGCAACCCACCAGCCCCTAAGCCCTCCTCAAGGACGCTTGGGACCTAAGTGCAAAGGCAAGGCAGGGGTAGAGCTGAAGCCAGGAAGGCGCCAGTGGCGTTTCCGAGCCTCACACAGCCTGCTCCTTCCTGGGAGGGAGCCTTAAAGCAAGGCAAGTCTGCGCAAGGCTCGCCTATGGCAGAGCATCTTGGTGCCAGGAACTCTGCCAGATCGGGCCTCTGAACAGAGCTAGAGATCTGCCGTACTGGAGTCGCACTTAGCTTCGTGAAGCAGGGATTTCAGCTTGACGGGGACTTGCTGCCTCCTCTTCCCCCGAGGAGGCTCGCTTCCCTGCTGGCTGTGCACTCGCCTATCAGGCGGGGGCGCAGGGCTCCTCCAGCAGGTCTTGCCTCAGGGGCTGCTTCCCCTGAGTTGGGGCTGTGGGCAGGAACCCAGACACGCAGGATCAGGCCCCAAACACCTGCACATGTCTCTGCTGGGAGGAGAGTGCTAGGGAACCTACGTCTGTCATACACTTTCTGGGCACCCAAGGAATCAGCCTCCGTGTGTGCGGGGCTGAAAACCCCAGCCAGGGGCCCTGGGAGCCTGGTGCTCTCCGTGTGGCGCTGAATCTGGGCGGCCAAGCAACCGCTGGAGGAGCCCTGCAGTTGCCCTTCCCTTCCCTCTGACAGAATTCTCACTGCTGGAGCCCTTGGCAGTGTGCAACCCACCAGCCCCTAAGCTCTCCTTAAGGAGGACTGGGACCTAAGTGCAAAGGCAAGGCAGGATTGGAGCTGAGGCAAGAAAGGCGCCAGTGGCGACTCCCAGGCTCCTGCTGCCTGCTCCTTCCTGGAGAGGCAGCCTAAAAGCAAGGCAAGTCTGGGCAAGGCTAGCCCCCGGCAGAGCAGCCTCGCGCCAGGAACTCTGCCAGATCGGGGCTCTGAGCAGAGCTAGAGCTCTGCCGTACTGGAGGCGCACTTAGCTCCGTGCAAGCAGGGCTTTCAACTTGACGGGGCTGGGCTGCCTCCTCTTCCCCCGAGGAGGCTCGCTTCCCTGCTGGCTGTGCACTCGCCTATCAGGCGGGGGCGCAGGGCTCCTCCAGCAGGTCTTGCCTCAGGGGCTGCTTCCCCTGAGTTGGGGCTGTGGGGCAGGAACCCAGACACGCAGGATCAGGCCCAACCACCTGCACATGTCTCTGCTGGGGAGGAGAGTGCTAGGGAACCTACGTCTGTCATACACTTTCTGGGCACCCAAGGAATCAGCCTCCGTGTGTGCGGGGCTGAAAACCCCAGCCAGGGGCCCTGGGAGCCTGGTGCTCTCGGTGCGGCGCTGATTCTAGGGCGGCCTAGAAACCGCTGGAGGAGCCCTGCAGTTGCCCTTCCCTTCCCTCTGACAGAGCTCTCACTGCTGAAGCCCTTGGCAGTGTGCAACCCACCACCCCCTAAGCCCTCCCAACCACGCCTGGCACCTATGTGCAAAGGCAAGGCAGGATTGGAGCTGAGGCAAGGAAGGCACCAGTGGCGTCTCCCAGGCTCGCTCAGACAGCTCCTTCCTGGGGAGGGAGCCTAAAAGCAAGGCAAGTCTGGGCAAGGCGAGCCCCCGGCCGAGCAGCCTCGCGCCAGAAACTCTGCCAGATCGGGGCTCTGAGCAGAGCTAGAGCTCTGCCGTACTGGAGGCCCACTTAGCTCCGTGCAAGCAGGGCTTTCCTCTTGACTGGGCTCGGCTGCCTCCTCTTCTCCCGAGGAGGCTCGCTACACTGCTGGCTGTGCTCTCGCCTATCAGGCGGGCGCGCAGGGCTCCTCCAGCAGGTCTTGCCTCAGGGGCTGCTTCCCCTGAGTTGAGGCTGTGGGCGGAACCCAGACACGCAGGATAAGGCCCCAACCACCTGCACATGTCTCTGCTGGGGAGGAGAGTGCTAGGGAACCTACGTCTCTCACACACTTTCTAGGCACCCACGGAGTCAGCCTCTGGAGTGTGGGTGCAAAACCCAGCCAGGGGCCCTGGAACCTGGTGCTCTCCGTGCGGAGCTTTGTCTGGGCGGCCAAGGAACCGCTGAAGGAGCCCTGCTGTTGCCCTTCGCTTCCCTCTGACAGAGCTTTCACTGCTGGAGCCCTTGGCAGTGTGCAACCCACCAGCCCCTAAGCCCTCCTCAAGGACGCTTGGGACCTAAGTGCAAAGGCAAGGCAGGGGTAGAGCTGAAGCCAGGAAGGCGCCAGTGGCGTTTCCGAGCCTCACACAGCCTGCTCCTTCCTGGGGAGGGAGCCTTAAAGCAAGGCAAGTCTGCGCAAGGCTCGCCTATGGCAGAGCATCTTGGTGCCAGGAACTCTGCCAGATCGGGCCTCTGAACAGAGCTAGAGATCTGCCGTACTGGAGTCGCACTTAGCTTCGTGTAAGCAGGGATTTCAGCTTGACGGGGACTTGCTGCCTCCTCTTCCCCCGAGGAGGCTCGCTTCCCTGCTGGCTGTGCACTCGCCTATCAGGCGGGGGCGCAGGGCTCCTCCAGCAGGTCTTGCCTCAGGGGCTGCTTCCCCTGAGTTGGGCTGTGGGCAGGAACCCAGACACGCAGGATCAGGCCCCAAACACCTGCACATGTCTCTGCTGGGGAGGAGAGTGCTAGGGAACCTACGTCTGTCATACACTTTCTGGGCACCCAAGGAATCAGCCTCCGTGTGTGCGGGCTGAAAACCCCAGCCAGGGGCCTGGGAGCCTGGTGCTCTCCGTGTGGCGCTGAATCTGGGCGGCCAAGCAACCGCTGGAGGAGCCCTGCAGTTGCCCTTCCCTTCCCTCTGACAGAATTCTCACTGCTGGAGCCCTTGGCAGTGTGCAACCCACCAGCCCCTAAGCTCTCCTTAAGGAGGACTGGGACCTAAGTGCAAAGGCAAGGCAGGATTGGAGCTGAGGCAAGAAAGGCGCCAGTGGCGACTCCCAGGCTCCTGCTGCCTGCTCCTTCCTGGAGAGGCAGCCTAAAAGCAAGGCAAGTCTGGGCAAGGCTAGCCCCGGCAGAGCAGCCTCGCGCCAGGAACTCTGCCAGATCGGGGCTCTGAGCAGAGCTAGAGCTCTGCCGTACTGGAGGCGCACTTAGCTCCGTGCAAGCAGGGCTTTCAACTTGACGGGGCTGGGCTGCCTCCTCTTCCCCCGAGGAGGCTCGCTTCCCTGCTGGCTGTGCACTCGCCTATCAGGCGGGGCGCAGGGCTCCTCCAGCAGGTCTTGCCTCAGGGGCTGCTTCCCCTGAGTTGGGGCTGTGGGCAGGAACCCAGACACGCAGGATCAGGCCCCAAACACCTGCACATGTCTCTGCTGGGGAGGAGAGTGCTAGGGAACCTACGTCTGTCATACACTTTCTGGGCACCCAAGGAATCAGCCTCCGTGTGTGCGGGGCTGAAAACCCCAGCCAGGGGCCCTGGGAGCCTGGTGCTCTCGGTGCGGCGCTGATTCTAGGCGGCCTAGAAACCGCTGGAGGAGCCCTGCAGTTGCCCTTCCCTTCCCTCTGACAGAGCTCTCACTGCTGAAGCCCTTGGCAGTGTGCAACCCACCACCCCCTAAGCCCTCCCCAACCACGCCTGGCACCTATGTGCAAAGGCAAGGCAGGATTGGAGCTGAGGCAAGGAAGGCACCAGTGGCGTCTCCCAGGCTCGCTCAGACAGCTCCTTCCTGGGGAGGGAGCCTAAAAGCAAGGCAAGTCTGGGCAAGGCGAGCCCCGGCCGAGCAGCCTCGCGCCAGAAACTCTGCCAGATCGGGGCTCTGAGCAGAGCTAGAGCTCTGCCGTACTGGAGGCCCACTTAGCTCCGTGCAAGCAGGGCTTTCCTCTTGACTGGGCTCGGCTGCCTCCTCTTCTCCCGAGGAGGCTCGCTACACTGCTGGCTGTGCTCGCCTATCAGGCGGGCGCGCAGGGCTCCTCCAGCAGGTCTTGCCTCAGGGGCTGCTTCCCCTGAGTTGAGGCTGTGGGCGGAACCCAGACACGCAGGATAAGGCCCCAACCACCTGCACATGTCTCTGCTGGGGAGGAGAGTGCTAGGGAACCTACGTCTCTCACACACTTTCTAGGCACCCACGGAGTCAGCCTCTGGGAGTGTGGGGATGCAAAACCCAGCCAGGGCCCTTGGAACCTGGTGCTCTCCGTGCGGAGCTTTGTCTGGGCGGCCAAGGAACCGCTGAAGGAGCCCTGCTGTTGCCTTCGCTTCCCTCTGACAGAGCTTTCACTGCTGGAGCCCTTGGCAGTGTGCAACCCACCAGCCCCTAAGCCCTCCTCAAGGACGCTTGGGACCTAAGTGCAAAGGCAAGGCAGGGGTAGAGCTGAAGCCAGGAAGGCGCCAGTGGCGTTTCCGAGCCTCACACAGCCTGCTCCTTCCTGGGGAGGGAGCCTTAAAGCAAGGCAAGTCTGCGCAAGGCTCGCCTATGGCAGAGCATCTTGGTGCCAGGAACTCTGCCAGATCGGGCCTCTGAACAGAGCTAGAGATCTGCCGTACTGGAGTCGCACTTAGCTTCGTGTAAGCAGGGATTTCAGCTTGACGGGGACTTGCTGCCTCCTCTTCCCCCGAGGAGGCTCGCTTCCCTGCTGGCTGTGCACTCGCCTATCAGGCGGGGGCGCAGGGCTCCTCCAGCAGGTCTTGCCTCAGGGGCTGCTTCCCCTGAGTTGGGGCTGTGGGCAGGAACCCAGACACGCAGGATCAGGCCCCAAACACCTGCACATGTCTCTGCTGGGGAGGAGAGTGCTAGGGAACCTACGTCTGTCATACACTTTCTGGGCACCCAAGGAATCAGCCTCCGTGTGTGCGGGGCTGAAAACCCCAGCCAGGGGCCCTGGGAGCCTGGTGCTCTCCGTGTGGCGCTGAATCTGGGCGGCCAAGCAACCGCTGGAGGAGCCCTGCAGTTGCCCTTCCCTTCCCTCTGACAGAATTCTCACTGCTGGAGCCCTTGGCAGTGTGCAACCCACCAGCCCCTAAGCTCTCCTTAAGGAGGACTGGGACCTAAGTGCAAAGGCAAGGCAGGATTGGAGCTGAGGCAAGAAAGGCGCCAGTGGCGACTCCCAGGCTCCTGCTGCTGCTCCTTCCTGGAGAGGCAGCCTAAAAGCAAGGCAAGTCTGGGCAAGGCTAGCCCCCGGCAGAGCAGCCTCGCGCCAGGAACTCTGCCAGATCGGGGCTCTGAGCAGAGCTAGAGCTCTGCCGTACTGGAGGCGCACTTAGCTCCGTGCAAGCAGGGCTTTCAACTTGACGGGGCTGGGCTGCCTCCTCTTCCCCCGAGGAGGCTCGCTTCCCTGCTGGCTGTGCACTCGCCTATCAGGCGGGGCGCAGGGCTCCTCCAGCAGGTCTTGCCTCAGGGGCTGCTTCCCCTGAGTTGGGGCTGTG
>NW_017197465.1:0-8060 GCF_001704415.2 Capra hircus
ATTTTGGGTCAATGCTTGCTGCAAATTTTCATATCCTTTATTTTTAGATATAGTTGGTATATAGAAAAAACAAGTAGTAGACCTGGTATTAGCAACATTAGATCTTTGAGTTAAGTACCTTCTTTTGTTATATCCCACTGCACCTTTGTTCTATAGAGATGTAACATTAATGCTTTAAGGAGATGCAGATTAAAAAAAAAAAAACTTCAGGGGAAACAAAATTAACATTCATTAAGGAAGAGAGCCAAAAAGTGTTAACAAGCCTCTTGGCCAAAAGATAATGTAAATCACCTGAGACCTTTTGTATACAAAATGATATACGGAAAGAATCTGGGTTGCGAACGCTACATAATTTTGTGTTACCCATTGATCTCCGTGTTTTATCAAAAGTATAAAAGGCCTTCTGAACAATAAAGGATGAGGGCCAGTTTCTCGGACCAGTTCTTCTCGAACTAGTCTCTCGGCCTGGTTTCTTGGGACTCTGGCTCCCCCCATGTCTCTCTCTCTCTCTTCTCTCTCCCTTCCCTCTCTCTGCTCTTTACTTTAACTTCAGGCTGAATCTCCATCTGGGGCGCGGAGGCTCGCCAGGTCTACTTACTTGCCCGGCTGTTAAGACCCGCACGAAAGGGAGCTTAAGGGCGAGGCACCCTTAGATATTCAAGTGGGCGCCGGTGGCCCAACGTAGATGGTGCAAATTCCTTGTCTGGAATTTTATTGGCCTTCCGCGTAAACCAAGCTATTCAGCCCTCTTCCTCCACTTAATCTTCTTACTACACTATAGTATCTTAATCTAATCTTACATTAATAAACAAACAAGTCTTTCCACGCCAACGCCATCCACCTTCGAATTCCCTGGATCCACCGGGGCTGGACCCTGGCAGGCACCGACTCCACAAGGTCTTAGGCCCTGGCATCGACGGGAGAGGAATCCCGAGAGGCCCCGAGCAACTCGCATGGGGACTGGCCTTTCCTGAGGCCACCAGAGCGGGTCCCAGTGGTCCCCGTCGTAAGGCGAGAGCACGTACCGCAACTCGAAAAATCCAGGAGATTCTCCCCTCCAGGGGAGATGAGGCCCATTTCCGCTAAGGCGTCTCGACTCTAAACACACCTAACCTCTGGAATTTCAAAGGATCCTTCACACCCTTGCTGGAACTCAAGAAGTTCCCCAACATACCCGTCTCCACTCGAGAGGAAGCACGAGAGTCCCGCCCACATCCAGAGGAGCCCCGTTTCCGCCTCCAAGTTCGAGAGGAGGGATCCTTTTCCTGCGTGGTCGGAAAGAATTCCCGCGTTCCCGTCGCATCTCAAGAGGAGGCGCTGTCCACAGGAAAGGCGAGAGGAACTCCAGGGTCGTGCCACCATTCCCAGAGTCCCCCAGATGTCTCAGTCCATTCCAGGGAAACCTGTTTTCCCTGCACTGCCTCGACTTTCAAGCCGAGGAACGACTCACACCACGGTGGCACGTGGGACAGCCCTGTGGGCAAGCCTCGTGGAAAGCCTCGAGGGAAAGCCACAGATCCCTTGATTCACGTGAAGGGAACCATGACACTGCTGCTGCAGCTCGGGAGGAAAGCGCACGTGCATGCCCCCACTCGAGACGAGGACTGACTCCCCTGGGGAGACTCCAGAAGTACTCCGAGATCCATGTCAGCACTGAGAGGATTCCTCAGTTTCCGGCACCGACTCCACACAAGGTCTTAGGCCCCGGCACCGACGGGAGAGGAATCCCGAGATGCCCCCGAGCAACTCGCATGGGGACTGGCCTTACCTGAGGCCACCAGATAGGGTCCCTGAGTTCCCCGTCCTAAGTCCGAAGCACCTGCCGCAACTTGAGAAATCCAGGAGGTTCTCCCCTCCAGGCGAGGTGAGGCTCCTTTCTGCTGAGGCGTCTCGAGGCTAATCACACCTACCCTCTGGAACTTCCAAAGGGTCCTTCACACCCTTGCTGCAACTCAAGAAGTTCCCGGATATACCCCGTCTCCACTCGAGAGGAAGCACGAGCGTCCGCCCACATCCAGAGGAGCCCCGTTACCGCCTCCTAGCTCGAGAGGTGGTATCCTTTCCCTGCAGGGTCGGGAAAGAATTCCCGGCGTTCCCGTTGCATCTCAAGAGGAGGCGCACTCCACCTGAAAGGCGAGAGGGACTCAAGGGTCGTGCCACCATTTCCAGAGTACCGCAGATGTCTCAGTCCATTCCAGGGAAACCTGTTTTCCCTGCACTGCCTCGACTTTCAAGCCGAGGATCGAATCACACCACGGTGGCACGTGGGACAGCCCTGTGGGAAAGCCTCTTGGGAAAGCCTCGTGGGAAAGCCTCGAGGGAAAGCCACAGATTCCTTGATCCACGCGAAGGGAAGCGTGACACTGCTGCTACAGCTCGGAGGAAAGCACACGTGCATGCCCCCACTCGAGACGAGGACTGAGTCCCCTGGGGCGATTCCAGAACTACCCCAAGATCCATGTCAGCACTGGAGAGGAATCCTCAGGTTCCGGCACCGACACCGCACAAGGTCTTAGGCCTGGGCATCGATGGAGAGGAATCCCGAAAGGCCCCGAGCAACTCGCATGGGGACTGGCCTTTCCTGAGGCCACCAGAGCGGGTCCCTGAGGACCCCGTCGTAAGTCGAGAGCGCCTGCTGCAACTCGAGAAAATCCAGGAGGTTCTCCCTTTCAGGCGAGATGATTCCCATTTCTGCTCAGATGTCTCGAGGCTAATCACACCTAACATCTGGAAGTTCCAAAGGGTCCTTCACACCCTTTCTGCAACTCAAAAAGTTCCCCGACATACCCGTTTCCACTCGAGAGGAATCACGAGAGTCCCGCCCACATCCAGAGGAGCCCCGTTTCGGCCTCATAGCTCGACAGGAGGGATCCTTTCCCTACGTGGTCGGGAAAGATTTCCCGGTGTTCCCGTCACATCTCAAGAGGGGGCGCTCTCCACAGGAAAGGCGAGAGGAACTCCAGGGTCGTGCCACCATTCCCAGATCCCCCAGATGTCTCAGTCCATTCCACGGAAGCCTGATTTCCCGGCACTGCCTCGACTTTCAAGCCGAGGATCGACTGACACCACGGTGGCACGTGGGACATCACTGTGGGAAAGCCTCGTGGGAAAGCCTCGTGGGAAAGCGTCATGGGAAAGCCTCGGAAAGCCTCGAGGGAAAGCCACTGATCCTAGATACACGGGAAGGGAAGCGTGACACTCCTGCTACAGCTCGGGAGGAAAGCGCACGTGCATGCCCCACTCGAGACGAAAACTGACTCCACTGGGGAGAATCCAGAAGTACCCCAAGATCCATGTCAGAACTGCAGAGGAATTCTCAGTTTCCGACACCGACTCCACACAAGGACTTAGTCCCCGGCATCGATGGGAGAGGAATCCTGAGAGGGCCCGAGCAAATCGCATGGGGACTGGCCTTGCCTGAGGCCACCAGAGCGGGTCCCTGAGGTCCCCATAGTAATTCGAGAGCACCTGCCGGAACTTGGAAAATCCAGGAGTTCTCCCTTCTTGGCGAGATGAGGCCCATTTCCACTGAGTTTTCTCAAGGCTAATCACACCTAACCTCTGGAACTTCCAAAGCGTCCTTCACACCCTTTTTGCAATTCAAGAAGATCCCCAACATAACAGTCTCCACTCGAGAGGAAGAACGAGAGTCCCGCCCACATCCAGAGGAGTCCCGTTTCCGACTCCTAGCTCGAGAGGAGGGATCCTTTCCCTGCGTGGTCGGGAAAGAATTCCCGGCGTTCCCGTCGCATCTCAAGAGGGGGCGCTCTCCACAGGAAAGGCGAGAGGAACTCCAGGGTCGTGCCACCATTCCCAGAGTCTCACAGATGTCTTCGTCCATTCCACGGAAACCTGTTTTCCCTGCACTGCCTCGACTTTCAAGAAGAGGATCGACTCACACCACGGTGGCACGTGGGACAGCATGTGGGAAAGCCTAGTGGGAAAGCCTCGTGGGAAAGCCTCGTGAGGAAGCCTCGAGGGAAAGCCACTGATCCCTTGATCCACGCGACGGGAGCATGACACTGCTGCTACAGCTCGGGAAGAAAGCGCAGGTGCATGCCCCCACTCGAGACGAGGACTGACTCCCCTGGGGAGACTCCAGAAGTACCCCAAGATCCATGTCAGCACTGGAGAGGAAACCTCAGGTTCTGGCACCGACTCCACACAAGGTCTTAGGCCCGGCATCGACGGGAGAGGAATCCCGAGAGGCCCCCGAGCAACTCGAATGGGGACTGGCATTTCCTGAGGCCCCCAGAGCGGGTCCCTGAGATCCCCGTCGTAAGTCGAGAGCACCTGCCCTAAACTCGAGAAAATCCAGGAGGATCTCCATTCCAGGCGAGATGAGGCCCATTTCTGCTGAGGCGTCTCCAGGCTAATCACACCTAACCTCTGTAACTTACAAAGGGTCTTTCACATCCTTGCTGCAACTCAAGAAGTTCCCCGACATACCCGTCTCCTCTCGAGAGGAAGCACGAGAGTCCCGCCCACATCAAGAGAGGAGCCCCGTTTCCGCCTCCTAGCTCGAGAGCAGGAATCCTTCCCTGCGTGGTCGGGAAAGAATTCCCGGCGTTCCCGTCGCATCTCAAGAGGAGGTGCTCTCCACAGGAAAGGCGAGAGGAACTCCAGGGTCGTGCCACCATTCCAGAGTCCCCCAGATGTCTCAGTCCATTCCAGGGAAAACTATTTTCCCTGCACTGAATCGACTTTCAAGCCTAGGATCGACTCACACCACGGTGACACGTGGGACAGACCTGTGGGCAAGCCTCGTGGGAAAGCCTCGAGGGAAAGCCACAGATCCCTTGATCCACGCGAAGGGAAGGGTGACACTGCTGCTACACCTCGGGAGGAAAGCACACGTGCATGCCCCCACTTAGAGGAGGACTGACTCCCCTGAGTAGACTCCAGAAGTACCCCAAGATCCATGTCAGCAATGGAGAGGAATCCTCAGGTTTGGCACAGACTCCACAAAAGATCTTAGGCCCCGGCATCGACGGGAGAGGAATCCCGAGAGGCCCCCGAGCAACTCGCTTGGGGACTGGCCTTTCCTGAGGCCCCAGAGCGGGTCCGTGAGGTCCCCGTCGTAAGTCGAGAGCACCTGCACAACTCGAGAAAATCCAGGAGGTTCTCCCCTCCAGGCGAGGTGAGGCCCTTTCTGCTGAGGCGTCTCGAGGCTAATCACACCTACCCTCTGGAACTTCCAAAGGGTCCTTCACACCCTTGCTGCAACTCAAGAAGTTCCCGGATATACCCGTCTCCACTCGAGAGGAAGCACGAGCGTCCCGCCCACATCCAGAGGAGCCCCATTACCGCCTCCTAGCTCGAGAGGTGGTATCCTTTCCCTGCAGGTCGGGAAAGAATTCCCGGCGTTCCCTTTGCATCTCAAGAGGAGGCGCTCTCCACCTGAAAGGCGAGAGGGACTCAAGGGTCGTGCCACCATTTCCAGAGTACCGCAGATGTCTCAGTCCATTCCAGGGAAACCTGTTTTCCCTGCACTGCCTCGACTTTCAAGCCGAGGATCGAATCACACCACGGTGGCACGTGGGACGCCCTGTGGGAAAGCCTCTTGGGAAAGCCTCGTGGGAACGCCTCGAGGGAAAGCCACAGATGGCTTTGATCCACGGGAAGGGAACCGTGACACTGCTGCTACAGCTCGGAGTAAAGCACACGTGCATGCCCCCACTCGAGACGAGGACTGACTCCCCTGGGGCGATTCCAGAAGTACCCCAAGATCCATGTCAGCACTGGAGAGGAAACCTCAGGTTCTGGCACCGACTCCACACAAGGTCTTAGGCCCCGGCATCGACGGGAGAGGAATCCCGAGAGGCCCCGAGCAACTCGAATGGGGACAGGCATTTCCTGAGGCCCCCAGAGCGGGTCCCTGAGATCCCTGTCGTAAGTCGAGAGCACCTGCCCTAACTCGAGAAAATCCAGGAGGATCTCCCCTCCAGGCGAGATGAGCCCATTTCTGCTGAGGCGTCTCCAGGCTAATCACACCTAACCTCTGTAACTTACAAAGGGTCCTTCACATCCTTGCTGCAACTCAAGAAGTTCCCTGACATACCCGTCTCCTCTCGAGAGGAAGCACGAGAGTCCCGCCCACATCAAGAGGAGCCCCGTTTCCGCCTCATAGCTCGAGAGCAGGAATCCCTTCCCTGCGTGGTCGGGAAAGAATTCCCGGCGTTCCCGTCGCATCTCAAGAGGAGGTGCTCTCCACAGGAAAGGCGAGAGGAACTCCAGGGTCGTGCCACCATTCCCAGAGTCCCCCAGATGTCTCAGTCCATTCCAGGGAAAACTATTTTCCCTGCACTGAATCGACTTTCAAGCCTAGGATCGACTTACACCACGGTGACACGTGGGACAGACCTGTGGGCAAGCCTCGTGGGAAAGCCTCGAGGAAAAGCCACAGATCCCTTGATCCACGCGAAGGGAAGGGTGACACTGCTGCTACAGCTCGGGAGGAAAGCGCACGTGCATGCCCCCACTTAGAGGAGGACTGATTCCCTGAGTAGACTCCAGAAATACCCCAAGATCCATGTCAGCAATGGAGAGGAATCCTCAGGTTTTGGGCACAGACTCCACAAAAGATCTTAGGCCCCGGCATCGACGGGAGAGGAATCCCGAGAGCCTCCGAGCAACTCGCATGGGGACTGGCCTTTCGTGAGGCCACCAGAGCGCGTACCAGACGTCCCCGTCGTAAGTCGAGAGCACCTGCCGCAACTCGAGAAAATCCAGGAGGTTCTCCCCTCCAGGCGAGATGAGGCCCATTTCCCTGAGGCGTCTCGAGGCTAATCACACCTAACCTCTGGAACTTCCAAAGGGTCCTTCACACCCTTGCTGCAACTCAAGAATTCCCCGACATACCCGTCTCCACTCGAGAGAAGCACGAGAGTCCCCGCCCACATCCAGAGCAGCCCTATTTCCGCCTCCTAGCTCGAGAGGAGGGATCCTTTCCCTGCGTGGTCGGGAAAGAATTCCCGACGTTCCCGTCGCATCTCAAGAGGAGGCGCTCTCCACAGGAAAGGCGAGAGGAACTCCAGGGTCGTGCCACCATTCCCCAGAGTCCCCAAGATGTCTCAGTCCATTCCAGGGAAACCTGTTTTCCCTGCACTGCCTCGACTTTCAAGCCGAGGATGGACTCACACCACGGTGGCACGTGGGACAGCCCTGTGGGAAAGCCTCGGTGGGAACGCCTCGAGGGAAAGCCACAGATGGCTTGATCCACGGGAAGGGAACCGTGACACTGCTGCTACAGCTCGGAGTAAAGCACACGTGCATGCCCCACTCGAGACGAGGACTGACTCCCCTGGGCGATTCCAGAAGTACCCCAAGATCCATGTCAGCACTGGAGAGGAAACCTCAGGTTCTGGCACCGACTCCACACAAGGTCTTAGGCCCGGCATCGACGGGAGAGGAATCCCGAGAGGCCCCGAGCAACTCGAATGGGGACAGGCATTTCCTGAGGCCCCCAGAGCGGGTCCCTGAGATCCCTGTCGTAAGTCGAGAGCACCTGCCCTAACTCGAGAAAATCCAGGAGGATCTCCCCTCCAGGCGAGATGAGGCCCATTTCTGCTGAGGCGTCCTCCAGGCTAATCACACCTTACCTCTGTAACTTACAAAGGGTCCTTCACATCCTTGCTGCAACTCAAGAAGTTCCTGACATACCCGTCTCCTCTCGAGAGGAAGCACGAGAGTCCCGCCCACATCAAGAGGAGCCCCGTTTCCGCCTCATAGCTCCAGAGCAGGAATCCCTTCCCTGCGTGGTCGGGAAAGAATTCCGGCGTTCCCGTCGCATCTCAAGAGGAGGTGCTCTCCACAGGAAAGGCGAGAGGAACTCCAGGGTCGTGCCACCATTCCCAGAGTCCCCCAGATGTCTCAGTCCATTCCAGGGAAAACTATTTTCCCTGCACTGAATCGACTTTCAAGCCCTAGGATCGACTTACACCACCGGGTGACACGTGGGACAGACCTGTGGGCAAGCCTCGTGGGAAAGCCTCGAGGAAAAGCCACAGATCCCTTGATCCACGCGAAGGGAAGGGTGACACTGCTGCACAGCTCGGAGG
>NW_017197466.1:0-8059 GCF_001704415.2 Capra hircus
CTTGAAAGTCGAGGCAGTGTAGGGAAACAGGTTTCCCTGGAATGGACTGAGACATTGGGGACTCTGGGAATGTGGACGACCCTGGAGTTCCTCTCGCCTTTCCTGTGGAGAGCGCGCTCCTTTGAGATGCGACGGGAAGGCCGGGAATTCTTCCCGACCACCAGGGAAAGGAAGGCCTCCTCTCGAGCTAGGATCGGGAAACGGGGCTCCTCTGGTTGTGGGCGGGACTCTCGCGTGCTTCCTCTCGAGTGGAGTCGGGTATGTCGGGAACTTCTTGAGTTGCATCAAGGGTGTGAAGGACCCTTTGGAAGTTCCAGAGTTTAGGTGTGATTAGGCCTCAAGACGGCCTCAGTGGAAATGGGCCTCATCTCGAATGGAGGGGAGAACCTCCTGGATTTTCCTCGAGTTGCGGGCAGGTGCTCTCGACTTACGACGGGACATCAGGGACCCGCTCTGGTGGCCTCAGGAAAGGCGAGTCCCTTGCGAGTTGCTCGGGACCTCTCGGGTTTTCTGCTCCCGTCGATGCTGGGGCCTAAAACCTTGTGTGGAGTCAGTGCCGGAACCTGAGGATTCCTCTCCAGTGCTGACATGGTCTTGGGGTACTTCTGGAGTCTCCCCAGGGGAGTCAGTCCTCGTCTCGAGTGGGGACATGCACGTGCCCTTTCCTTCCGAGCTGTAGCGCAGTGTCGCGCTTCCCTTCGCTGTGGATCAAGGAATCTGTGGCTTTCCCTCGAGGCTTTCCCACGAGGCTTTCCCACGAGGCTTTCCCACAGGGCTGTCCCAACGTGCCACTGTGGTGAGAGTCGATCCTTGGATTGAAAGTCGAGGCAGTGCAGGGAAACAGGTTTCCCTGGAATGGACTGAGACATGTGGGGGACTCTGGGAATGGTGGCACAACCCTGGAGTTCCTCCCGCCTTTCCTGTGGAGAGCGCCTCCTCTTGAAATGCGACAGGAATGCTGGAATTCTTTCCCGACCACGCAGGGAAAGGATCCCTACTCTCGAGCTAGGTAGGCGGAAACGGGTCTCTGCTGGATGTGGGCGGGAATCTCGTGCTTCCTCTCGAGCGGAGACCGGTTTGTCGAGGAACTTCTTGAGTTGCAGTAAAGGAGTGAATGACCCTTTGGAAGTTCCAGATGTTAGATGTGATTAGCCTCCAGACGCCTCAGCTGGAAATGGGCCTCATCTCGCCTGGAGGGGAGAACCTTCCTGGATTTTCTCGAGTTGCGGCAGGTGCTCTCGACTTACGACTGGGACCTCAGGGACCCGCTCTGGTGGCCTCAGGAAAGGCCAGTCCCCATGCGAGATGCTCGGGGCCTCTCGGGATTCCTCTCCCGTCGATAGCCGGGGCCTAAGACCTTGTGTGGAATCGGTGCCGGAACCTGAGGATTCCTCTCCAGTGCTGACATGGATCTTGGGGTACTTCTGGAGTCTCCCCAGGGGAGTCAGTCCTCGTCTCGAGTGGGGGCATGCAGGTGCGCTTTCCTCCCGAGCTGTAACAGCAGTGTCGCGCTTCCCTTGGCGTGGATCAAGGGATCTGGGGCTTTCCCTCGAGGCTTTCCCACGAGGTTTTCCCACGAGGCTTTCCCACAGGGCTGTCCCACGTGCCACCTTGGTGTGCGTCGATCCTCGACTTGAAAGTCGAGGCAGTGCAGGGAAAACAGTTTCCCTGGAATGGACTGAGACTTCTGGCAGGACTCTGGGAATATTGACATGACACTGGAGTTCGTCTCGACTTTCCTGTGGAGAGCGCCTCCTCTTGAGATGCGAGCGGAACGCCGGGAATTTTTTTCCGACCAGGCAGGGAAAGGATCCCTCCTCTCGAGCTAGGAGGCGGAAACGGGTCTCCGCTGGATGTGGGCGGGACTCTCGTGCTTCCTCTCGAGTGGAGACCGGTTTTTCGAGGAACTTCTTGAGTTGCAGTAAGGGTGTGAAGGACCCTTTGGAAGTTCCAGAGTTTAGGTGTGATTAGCCTCAGGACGCCTCAGCGGAAATGGGCCTCATCTCGCCTGGAGGGCAGAACCTCCTGGATTTTCTCGAGTTGCGGCAGGTGCTCTCGACTTACGACGGGAACCTCAGGGACCCGCTGTGGTGGCGTCAGGAAAGGCCAGTCCCCATGCGAGTTGCTCGAGGCCCTCTCGGGATTCCTCTCCCGTCGATGCAGGGGCCTAAGATCTTGTGTGGAGTCGGTGCCGGAACCTGAGGATTCCTCTCCAGTGCTGACATGGATCTTGGGGTACTTCTGGAGTCTCCCCAGGGGAGTCAGTCCTCGTCTCGAGTGGGGGCATGCACGTGCACTTTCCTACCGAGCTGTAGCAGCAGTGTCGCGCTTCCCTTCGTGTGGATCAAGGGATCTGTGGCTTTCCATCAAGGCTTTCCCACGAGGCTTTCCCACAGTGCTGTCCCACGTGCCACCGTGGTGTGAGTCCAACCCCGGCTAGAAAGTCGAGACAGTGCAGGGAAAACAGGTTTCCCTGGAATGGACTGAGACATCTGGGGACTCTGGGAATGGTGGCACAACCCTGGAGTTCCTCTCAACATTCCTGTGGAGAGCGCCTCCTCTTGAGATGCGAAGGGAACGCCGGGAATTCTTTCCCGACCACGCAGGGAAAGGATCCCTACTCTCGAGCTAGGAGGCGGAAACGGGTCTCTGCTGGATGTGGGCGGGAATCTCGTGCTTCCTCTCGAGTCGAGACCGGATTTGTCGAGGAACTTCTTGAGTTGCAGTAAAGGAGTGAAAGACCCTTTGGAAGTTCCAGATGTTAGATGCGATTAGCCTCCAGACGCCTCAGCGGAAATGGGCCTCATCTCGCCTGGAGGGGAGAACCTCCTGGATTTTCTCGAGTTGCGGCAGGTGCTCTCGACTTACGACTGGGACCTCAGGGACCCGCTCTGGTGGCCTCAGGAAAGGCCAGTCCCCATGCGAGATGCTCGGGGGCCTCTCGGGATTCCTCTCCCGTCGAAGCCGGGGCCTAAGACCTTGTGTGGAATCGGTGCCGGAACCTGAGGATTCCTCTCCAGTGCTGACATGGATCTTGGGGTACTTCTGGAGTCTCCCCAGGGGAGTCAGTCCTCGTCTCGAGTGGGGGCATGCAAGTGCGCTTTCCTCCCGAGCTGTAGCAGCAGTGTCACGCTTCCCTTCGCGTGGATCAAGGGATCAGGGGCTTTCCCTCGAGGCTTTCCCATGAGGCTTTCCCACGAGGCTTTCCCACAGGGCTGTCCCACGTGCCACCGTGGTGTGAGTCGATCCTCGCTTGAAAGTCGAGGCAGTGTAGGGAAAACAGGTTTCCCTGGAATGGACTGAGACATCTGGGGGACTCTGGGAATGTGGCACGACCCTGGAGTTCCTCTCGCCTTTCCTGTGGAGAGCGCCTCCTATTGAGATGCGACGGGAAGGCCGGGAATTCTTTCCCGACCACGCAGGGAAAGGAAGCCTCCTCTCGAGCTAGGAGGCGGAAACGGGGCTCCTCTGGTTGTGGGCGGGACTCTCGTGCTTCCTCTCGAGTGGAGTCGGGTATGTCGGGGAACTTCTTGAGTTGCAGCAAGGGTGTGAAGGACCCTTTGGAAGTTCCAGAGTTTAGGTGTGATTAGCCTCAAGACGCCTCAGTGGAAATGGGCCTCATCTCGAATGGAGGGGAGAACCTCCTGGATTTTCTCGAGTTGCGGCAGGTGCTCTCGACTTACGACGGGGACATCAGGGACCCGCTCTGGTGGCCTCAGGAAAGGCCAGTCCCCTTGCGAGTTGCTCGGGGCCTCTCGGGGCCTCTCGGGTTTCCTCTCCCGATCGATGCTGGGGCCTAAAACCTTGTGTGGAGTCAGTGCCGGAACCTGAGGATTCCTCTCCAGTGCTGACATGGATCTTGGGGTTCTTCTGGAGTCTCCCCAGGGGAGTCAGTCCTCGTCTCGAGTGGGGGCATGCACGTGCGCTTTCCTCCCGAGCTGTAGCAGCAGTGTCACGCTTCCCTTCGCGTGGATCAAGGGATCAGGGGCTTTCCCTCGAGGCTTTCCCATGAGGCTTTCCCACGAGGCTTTCCCACAGGGCTGTCCCACGTGCCACCGTGGTGTGAGTCGATCCTCGCTTGAAAGTCAAGGCAATGCAGGGAAAACAGGTTTCCCTGGAATGGACTGAGAAATCTGGGGGACTCTGGGAATGTGGCACGACCCTGGAGTTCCTCTCGCCTATCCTGTGGAGAGCGCCTCCACTTGAGATGCGACGGGAACGCCGGGAATTCTTTCCCGACCATGCAGGGAAAGGATCCCTCCTCTCGAGCTAGGAGGCGGAAACGGGCTCCTCTGGATGTGGGCGGGACTCTCGTGCTTCCTCTCGAGTGGAGTTGGGTATGTCGGAGAAGCTTCTTGAGTTGCAGCAAGGGTGTGAAGGACCCTTTGGAAGTTCCAGAGTTTAGGTGTGATTAGCCTCGAGACGCCTCAGCGGAAATGGGCCTCATCTCGCCTGGAGGGGAGAACCTCCTGGATTTTCTCGAGTTGCGGCAGGTGCTCTCGACTTACGACGGGAACCTCAGGGACCCGCTGTGGTGGCGTCAGGAAAGGCCAGTCCCATGCGAGTTGCTCGAGGCCCTCTCGGGATTCCTCTCCCCGTCGATGCAGGGCCTAAGATCTTGTGTGGAGTCGGTGCCGGAACCTGAGGATTCCTTTCCAGTGCTGACATGGATCTTGGGGTACTTCTGGAGTCTCCCCAGGGGAGTCAGTCCTCGTTCTCGAGTGGGGGCATGCACGTGCGCTTTCCTACCGAGCTGTAGCAGTAGTGTCAGCGCTTCCCTTCGCGTGGATCAAGGGATCTGTCCGGCTTTCCCATCGAGGCTTTCCCACGAGGCTTTCCCACAGCGCTGTCCCACGTGCCACCGTGGTGTGAGTCCAACCTCGGCTAGAAAGTCGAGACAGTGCAGGGAAAACAAGTTTCCCTGGAATGGACTGAGACATCTGGGGACTCTGGGAATGGTGGCACGAACCCTGGAGTTCCTCTCGCCTTTCCTGTGGAGAGCGCCTCCTATTGAGATGCGACGGGAACGGCCGGGAATTCTTTCCCGACCACGCAGGGAAAGGATCCCTCCTCTCGAGCTAGGAGGCGGAAACGGGGGCTCCTCTGGATTGTGGGCGGGACTCTCGTGCTTCCTCTCGAGTGGAGTCGGGTATGTCGGGGAACTTCTTGAGTTGCAGCAAGGGTGTGAAGGACCCTTTGGAAGTTCCAGAGTTTAGGTGTGATTAGCCTCAAGACGCCTCAGTGGAAATGGGCCTCATCTCGAATGCGAGGGGAGAACCTCCTGGATTTTCTCGAGTTGCGGCAGGTGCTCTCGACTTACGACGGGGACATCAGGGACCTGCTCTTGGTGGCCTCAGGAAAGGCCAGTCCCCTTGCGAGTTGCTCGGGGACCTCTCCGGGTTTCTGCTCCCGTCGATGCTGGGGCCTAAAACCTTGTGTGGAGTCAGTGCCGGAACCTGAGGATTCCTCTGCCAGTGCTGACATGGATCTTTGGGGTACTTCTGAGTCTCCCCAGGGGAGTCAGTCCTCGTCTCGAGTGGGGACATGCACGTGCCCTTTCCTTCCCCGAGCTGTAGCAGCAGTGTCGCACTTCCCTTCGCCGTCGGATCAAGGAATCTGGCTTCCCTCGAGGCTTTCCCATCGAGGCTTTCCCGAGCTTTCCCACAGTGCTGTCCCACGTGCCACCGTGGTGTGAGTCCAACCCCGGCTTAGAAAGTCGGGACAGTGCAGGGAAAACAGGTTTCCCTGGAATGGACTGAGACATCTGGGGACTCTGGGAATGGTGGCACAACCCTGAGAGTTCCTCTCAACATTCCTGTGGAGAGCGCCTCCTCTTGAGATGCGACGGGAACGCCGGGAATTCTTTCCCGACCACGCAGGGAAAGGATCCCTACTCTCGAGCTAGGAGGCGGAAACGGGTCTCTGCTGGATGTGGGCGGAATCTCGTGCTTCCTCTCGAGTCGAGACCGGTTTGTCGAGGAACTTCTTGAGTTGCAGTAAAGGAGTGAAAGACCCTTTGGAAGTTCCAGATGTTAGATGCGATTAGCCTCCGAGCCTCAGCGGAAATGGGCCTCATCTCGGCCTGGAGGGAGAACCTCCTGGATTTTTCTCGAGTTGCGGCAGGTGCTCTCGACTTACGACTGGGACCTCAGGGACCCGCTCTGGTGGCCTCAGGAAAGGCCAGTCCCCATGCGAGATGCTCAGGGCCTCTCGGGATTCCTCCCGTCGAAGCCGGGGCCTAAGACCTTTGTGGAATCGGTGCCGGAACCTGAGGATTCCTCTCCAGTGCTGACATGGATCTTGGGGTACTTCTGGAGTCTCCCCAGGGGAGTCAGTCCTCGTCTCGAGTGGGGCATGCAGTGCGCTTTCCTCCCGAGCTGTAGCAGCAGTGTCACGCTTCCCTTCGCGTGGATCAAGGGATCAGGGGCTTTCCCTCGAGGCTTTCCCATGAGGGCTTTCCCAAGAGCTTTCCCACAGGGCTGTCCCACGTGCCATGTTGTGAGAGTCGATCCTGGATTGAAAGTCGAGGCAGTGCAGGGAAAACAGGTTTCCCTGGAATGGACTGAGACATGTGGGGGACTCTGGAATGGTGGCACAACCCTGGAGTTCCTCTCGCCTTTCCTGTGGAGAGCGCCTCCTCTTGAAATGCGACAGGAATGCTGGGAATTCTTTCCGACCACGCAGGGAAAGGATCCCTACTCTTGAGCTAGGAGGCGGAAACGGGTCTCTGCTGGATGTGGGCGGGAATCTCGTGCTTCCTCTCGAGCGGAAACCGGTTTGTCGAGGAACTTCTTGAGTTGCAGTAAAGGGAGTGAATGGCTTTGGAAGTTCCAGATGTTAGATGTGATTAGCCTCCAGACGCCTCAGTGGAAATGGGCCTCATCTCGCCTGGAGGGGAGAACCTTCTGGATTTTCTCGAGTTGGCGGCAGGTGCTCTCGACTTACGACTGGGACCTCAGGGACCCGCTCTGGTGGCCTCAGGAAAGGCCAGTCCCCATGCGAGATGCTCGGGGGCCTCTCGGATTCCTCTCCCGTCGAAGCCGGGGCCTAAGACCTTGTGTGGAATCGGTGCCGGAACCTGAGTATTCCTCTCCAGTGCTGACATGGATCTTGGGGTACTTCTGGAGTCTCCCCAGGGGAGTCAGTCCTCGTCTCGAGTGGGGGCATGCAGGTGCGCTTTCCTCCGGAGCTGTAACAGCAGTGTCGGCGCTTCCCTTGGCGTGGATCAAGGGATCTGGGGCTTTCCCTCGAGGCTTTCCCACGAGGTTTTCCCACGAGGCTTTCCACAGGGCTGTCCACGTGCCACCTTGGTGTGCGTCGATCCTCGACTTGAAAGTCGAGGCAGTGCAGGGAAAACAGTTTCCCTGGAATGGACTGAGACTTCTGCAGGACTCTGGAATATTGACATGACACTGGAGTTCGTCTCGACTTTCCTGTGGAGAGCGCCTCCTCTTGAGATGCGAGCGAACGCCGGGAATTTTTTTCCGGACCAGCAGGGAAAGGATCCCACCTCTCGAGCTAGGAGGCGGAAACGGGTCTCCGCTGGATGTGGGCGGGACTCTCGTGCTTCCTCTCGAGTGGAGACGCGTTTTTCGAGGAACTTCTTTAGTTGCAGTAAGGGTGGTGAAGGACCCTTTGGAAGTTCCAGAGTTTAGGTGTGATTAGCCTCCAGGACGCCTCAGCGGAAAATGGGCCTCATCTCGCCTGGAGGGGAGAACCTCCTGGATTTTCTCGAGTTGCGGCAGGTGCTCTCGACTTACGACGGGAACCTCAGGGACCCGCTGTGGTGGCGTCAGGAAAGGCCAGTCCCATGCGAGTTGCTCGAGGCCCTCTCCGGATTCCTCTCCGTCGATGCAGGGGCCTAAGATCTTGTGTGGAGTCGGTGCCGGAACCTGAGGATTCCTCTCCAGTGCTGACATGGATCTTGGGGTACTTCTGGAGTCTCCCAGGGGAGTCAGTCCTCGTCTCGAGTGGGGGCATGCACGTGCACTTTCCTACCGAGCTGTAGCAGCAGTGTCGCGCTTCCCTTCGTGTGGATCAAGGGATCTGTGGCTTTCCC
>NW_017197467.1:0-8058 GCF_001704415.2 Capra hircus
CGTTTCCAATCGAGAGGAAGCACGAGAGTCCCCCCACATCCAGAGGAGCCCCGTTTCCGCTCCTAGCTCGAGAGGAGGGGGATTCTTTCCTGCGTGGTCGGAAAGAATTCCGGCGATCCGTCGCATCTCAAGAGGAGGCGCTCACCACAGGAAAGGCGAGAGGAACTCCAGGGTCGTTCCACATTCCCAGAGTCCCCCAGGATGTCTCAGTCCATTCCAGGGAAACCTGTTTTCCTGCACTGCCTCGACTTTCAAGCGAAGATCGACTCACACCACGGTGGCACGTGGGACAGCCTGTGGAAAAGCCTCGTGGGAAAGCCTTGGAAAGCCTCGAGGAAAGCCACAGATCCTTGATCCACGCGAAGGGAAGCGTGACACTGCTGCTACAGCTCGAGGGAAAGCACATGTGCATGCCCCCACTCGAGACGAGGACTGACTCACCTGGGAGACTACAGAAGAACCCCAAGATCCATGTCAGCACTGGAGAGGAATGCTAAGGTTCCGGCACCGACTCCACACAAGGTCTTATGCCCCGACATAGACGGGAGAGGAATCCGAGAGGCCCCCGAGCAACTCGCATGGGGACTGGCCTTTCCTGAGGCCACCAGAGCGGGTCCCTGAGGTCCCCGTAGTAAGTCGAGAGCACCTGCGCAACTCGAGAAAATCCAGGAGGTTCTCCCTCCAGGCGAGATGAGGCCCATTTCCGCTGAGGCGTCTCGAGGCTAATCACACCTAACCTCTGGAACTTCCAAAGGGTCTTCACACCCTTGCTGCAACTCAAGAAGTTCCCGACATACCCGTCTCCACTGAGAGGAAGCACGAGAGTCCCGCCCACATCCAGAGGAGCCCCGTTTCCGCCTCCTAGCTGAGAGGAGGGATCCTTTCCCTGCTTGGTCGGGAAAGAATTCCCGGCGTTCCCGTCGCATCTCAAGAGGAGGGCTCTCCACAGGAAAGGCGAGAGGAACTCCAGGGTCGTGCCACCATTCCAGAGTCCCCCAGTGTCTCAGTCCATTCCAGGGAAACCTGTTTTCCCTGCACTGCCGTCGACTTTCAAGCCGAGGATCGACTCACACCACGGTGGCACGTGGGGCAGCCCTGTGGGAAAGCCTCGTGGGAAAGCCTCGTGGGAAAGCCTCGAGGGAAAGCCACAGATCCCTTGATCCACGCGATGGGAAGCGTGACACTGCTGCTACAGCTCGGGAGGAAAGCGCACGTGCATGCCCCCACTCGAGACGAGGACTGAGTCTCCTGGGCTAGACTCCAGAAGTACCCCAAGATCCATGTCAGCACTGGAGAGGAATCCTCAGGTTCTGGCACCGACTCCACACGAGGTCTTAGGCCCGCAGCATCGACGGGAGAGGAATCCCAAGAGTCCCCCGAGCAACTCCCATGGGGAATGGCCTTTCCTGAGGCCACCAGAATGGGTCCCTGAGGTCCCCGTCGAAAGTCGAGAGCACCTGCCGCAACTCGAGAACATCCAGGAGGTTCTCCCCTCCAGGCGAGATGAGTGCCATTTCCGCTGAGGCATCTCGAGGCTAATCACACCTAACCTCTGGAGCTTCCAAAAGGTCCTTCGCACCCTTGATGCAACTCAGGAAGTTTCCCGACATACCCGTCTCCACTCGAGAGGAAGCAGGAGAGTTCTGCCCACATCCAGAGGAGCCCCGTTTCCGCCTCCTAGCTCGAGAGGAGGGATCCTTTCCCTGCGTGTTCGGGAAAGAAATCCCGGCGTTCCCGTCGCATCACAAGAGGAGACGCTCTCCACAGGAAAGGCGAGAGGAACTCCAGGGTCGTGACACCATTCCCAGAGTCCCCCAGATGTCTCAGTCCATTCCAGGGAAACTTGTTTTCCCTGCACTGCCTTCGACTTTAAAGCCGAGGATCGACTCACACCACGGTGGCATCGTGGGACAGCCCTGTGAGAAAGCCTCGTGGGAAAGCCTCGTGGGAAAGCCTCAAGGGAAAGCCACAGATCTCTTGATCCACGCGAAGGGAAGAGTGACACTTGTGCTACAGCTCGGGAGGAAAGCGCACGTGCATGCCCCCGCTCGAGACGAGGACTGACTCCCCTGGGGAGACTCCAAAAGTACCCCAGGATCCATGTCTGCACTGGAGAGGAATGCTCAGGTTCCGGCACGGACTCCATACAAGATCTTAGGCCCTGGCATCGACGAGAGAGGAATCCCGAGAGGCCCCCAATCAACTCGCATGTGGACTGGCCTTTCCTGAGGCCACCAGAGCGGGTCCCTGAGGTCCCCGTCGTAAGTCGAGATTGCCTGCCACAACTCGAGAAAATTCAGGAAGTACTCCCCTCCAGGCGAGATGAGGCCCATTTCCCAGAGGCGTCTCGAGGCTAATCACACCTAACCTATGGAACTTCCAAAGGGTCCTTCACACCCTTGCTGCAACTCAAGAAGTTCCCTGACATACCCGTCTCCACTCGAGAGGAAGCACGAGATTCCCGCCCACATCTAGAGGAGCCCCGTTTCCGCCTCCTAGCTCGAGAGGAGGGATCCTTTCCCTGTGTTTTCGGGAAAGAATTCCCGGCGTTCCCATCGCATCTCAAGAGGAGGCCCTCTCCACAGGAAAGGCGAGCGGAACTCCAGGGTGTGCCACAAATCTGATAGTCCCCCAGAGGTCTCAGTCCATTCCAGGGAAACCTGTATTCCCTGCACTGCCTCGAGTTTCAAGCCGAGGATCGACTCACACCACGTTGGCACGTGGGACAGCCCTGTGGAAAAGCCTCGTGGGAAAGCCTTGTGGAAAAGACTCGAGGAAAAGCCACTGATTCCTTGATCCACTCGACGGGAAACATGACACTGCTGCCCCATCTCGGGAGGAAAGCGCACTTGCATGCCCCCAAACGAGACGAGGACTGACTCCCCTAGGGAGACTCCAAAAGTACCCCAAAATCCATGTCAGCACTGGGGAGGAATGCTCAGGTTCCGGCACCGACTCTACACAAGGTCTTAGGCCCCGGCATCGACGGGAGAGGAGGCCCTAGAGGCCCCCGAATTACTCGCATGGGGACTGGCCTTTCCTGAGGCCACCAGAGCGGGTCCCTGATGTCCCCGTCGTAAGTCGAGAGCACCTGCCGCAACTCGAGAAAATCCAGGAGGTTCGCCCCTCCAGGCGAGATGAGGCCCATTTCCGCTGAGGCGCCGCGAGGCTAATCACACCTACCCTCTGGAACTTACAAAGGGTCTTTCACACCCTGGCTGCAACTCAAGAATTTCCCCGACATACCCGTCTCCACTCGAGAGGAATCACGAGAGTCCCGCCCTCATCCAGAGGAGCCCCGTTTCCGCCTCCTAGCTCGAGAGGAGAGATCCTTCCCCTGCGTGGTCGGGAAAGAATTCCCGGCATTTCCGTCGCATCTCAAGAGGAGGCACTCTCCACAGGAAAGGCGAGAGGAACTCCAGGGTCGTGCCACCATTCCCAGAGTCCCCCAGATGTCTCAGTCCATTCCAGGGAAACCTGTTTTCCCTGCACTGCCTCGACTTTCAAGCCGACGATCGACTCACACCACGGTGGCACGTGGGCAGCCTTTGTGGGAAAAGCCTCGTGGGAAAGCATCGTGGGAAAGCCTCGAGGGAAAGCCACAGATCTCTTGATCCACGCGAAGGGAAGCGTGACACTGCTGCTACAGCTCGGGAGGAAAGCGCACGTGCATGCCCCAACTCGAGACGAGGACTGACTCCCTTAGGGAGACTCCAAAAGTACCCCAGGAACCATGTCAGCACTGGAGTGGAATCCTCCGGTTCCTGCACCTACTCTACACAAGGTCTTAGGCCCCAGCATCGACGGGAGAGGAATCCCGAGAGGCCCCATGCAACTAGCATGGGGACTGGCCTTTCCTGAGGCCACCAGAGCGGGTCCCAGAGGTCCCCGTCGTAAGTCGAGAGCACCTGCCGCAACTAGAGAAAATCCAGGAGGTTCTCCCTTCCAGGCGAGATGAGGCCCATTTCCGGTGAGGCGTCTCGAGGCTAATCACACCTAACATCTGGAATTTCCAAAGGGTCCTTCACACCCTTGGCTGCAACTCAAGAAGTTCCCCGACATACCCGTCTCCACTCGAAAGGAAGCACGAGAGTCCGGCCCACATCCAGAGGAGCCCCGTTTCCGCCTCCTAGCTCGAGAGGAGGGATCCTTTCCCTTCGTGTTCGGGAAAGAATTCCCGACGTTTCCGTCGCATCTCAAGAGAGGCGCTCTCCACAGGAAAGGCGAGAGGAACTCCAGGGTCGTGCCACCATTCCAGAGTCCCTCAGATGTCTCAGTCCAATTCAGGGAAACCTTTTTTCCCTGCACTGCCTCGACTTTCAAGCCGAGGATCGACTCTCACCACGGTGGCACGTGGACAGCCTTGTGGGAAAGACTCGAGGGAAAGCCTCGTGGGAAAGCCTCGAGGGAAAGCCACAGATCCCTTGATCCACGCGAAGGGAAGCCTGACACTGCTGCTATAGCTGGTGAGGAAATCGCACGTGCATGCCCCCACTCGAGACGAGGACTGACTCCCCAGGGGAGACTCAGGACGTACCCCAAGATCCATGTCAGGACTGGAGAGGAATCCTCAGGTTCCGGCACCGACTCCACACAAGGTCTTAGGACCCGGCATCGACAGGAGAGGAATCCCGAGAGGCCCCGTGCAACTCGCATGGGGAATGGCCTTTCCTGAGGCCACCAGAGCATGTCCCTGAGGTCCCCGTCGTAAGTGGAGAGAAACTGCTGCAACTCGAGAAAATCCAGAAGGTTCTCCCCTCCAGGCGAGATGAGGCCCATTTCCAATGAGGCCTCTCGAGGGCTAATCACACCTAACCTCTGGAACTTCCAAAGGGTACATCACCCACTTGTTGCAACTCAAGAAGTTCCCCGACATAACCGTCTCCACTTGAGAGAAAGCTCGAGCCTCCCGCCCACATCCAGAGGAGCCCCGTTTCCGCCTCCTAGCTCGAGAGGAGGGATCCTTTCCCTGGCGTGTTCGGGATAGAATTCCCGGCGTTTCCATCGCATCTCAAGAGGAGGCGCTCTCCACAGGAAAGGCGAGAGGAACTCCAGGGTCGAGCCACCATACACCAGAGTCCCCCAGATGTCTCAGTCCATTCCAGGGAAACCAGTTTTCCCTGCACTGCCTCGACTTTCAAGCCGAGGATCGACTCACACCACGGTGGCACGTGGGACAGCCCTGTGGGAAAGCCTCGTGGGAAAGCCTCCTGCAAAAACCTCGATGAAAGCCACAGATTTCCTTCATCCACGCGAAGGGAAGCATGACACTGCTGCTACAGCTCGGGAGGAAAGTGCACGTGCATGACCTAAGTCGAGACGAGGACTGATCCCCGTGGGAGACTCCAGAAGTACCCCAAGATCCATGTCAGCACTGGAGAGGAATCCTCAGGTTCCGGCACCGTCTCCACACAACGTCTTAGGCCCCGGCATCGACGGGGGAGAGAATCCCGAAGGGCCCCTAGCAACTCGCATGGGGACTGGCCTTTCCTGAGGCCACCAGACCAGGTCCCTGAGGTCCTCGTCTTAAGTCGAGAGCACCTGTGGCAACTCTAGAAAATCCAGGAGGTTCTCCCCTCCAGGCGAGATGAAGCCCATTTCCGCGGAGGCGTCTCGAGGCTAATCAACCTGGCCTCTGGAACTTCCAAAGGGTCCTTCACACCCTTGCTGCAACTCAAGAAGTTCCCCGACGTACCCCTCTCCACTCGAGAGGAAGCACGAGAGTCCTGCCCACATCCAGAGAAGCCCCGTTTCCGCCTGATAGATCGAGAGGTGGAATCCTTTCCCTGCGTGGTCGGGAAAGAATTCCCGGCGTTCCGGTCGCATCTCAAGAGGAGGCGGTCTCCACAGGAAACACGAGGGGATCTCCAGGGTCGTGACACCATTCCCTGAGTGCCAGAGATTTCTCAGTCCATTCCAAGGAAACCTGTTTTCCCTGCACTGCCTCGACTTTCAAGCCGAGGATCCACTCACACCACGGTGGCACGTGGGACAGCCCTGTGTGAAAGCCTCGTGGGAAAGCCGCCTCGAAAAGCCACAGATCCCTTGATCATGGAAGGGAAGTGTGACACTGCTGCTACAGCTCGGGAGGAAAGCGCACGTGCATGCCCCCACTCGAGACGAGGACTGACTCCCCTGGGGAGACTCCAGAAGTACCCCAAGACCATGTCAGCACTGGAGAGGAATCCTCAGGTTCCGGCACGGTCTCGACAAAGATCTTAGGCCCCGTCATTGACGGGAGAGGAATCCCGAAAGGCCCCGGAGCAACTCGCATGGGGACTGGCCTTTCCTGAGGCCACCAGAGCGGGTCCCTGAGGTCCCCATTGTAAGTCGAGAGCACCTGCCGCACCTCGAGAAAATCCAGGAGGTTCTCCCTTCCAGGCGAGATTAGGCCCATTTCCGCTGAGGCATCTCGAGGCTAATCAAACCTAACGTCTCTAACTTACAAAGGGTCTTTCACACCCTTGCTGCAACTCAAGAAGTTCCCGACATACCCGTCTCCACTCGAGAGGAATCACGAGAGTCCCGCCCTCATCCAGAGGAGCCCCGTTTCCGCCTCCTAGCTCGAGAGGAGGGATCCTTCCCCTGCGTGGTCGGGAAAGAAATCCCGGCATTTCCGTCGCATCTCAAGTGGAGGCGCTCTCCACAGGAAAGGCGAGAGGAACTCCACGGTCGTGCCACCATTCCCAGAGTCCCCCAGATGTCTCAGTCCACTCCAGGGAAACGTGTTTTCCTTTCACTGTCTCGACTTTCAAGCCGAGGAATGACTCACACCACGGTGGCACGTTGGACAGCCATTTGGGAAAGCCTCGTGGGAAAGCCTCGTGGGAAAGACTCGGGGGAAAGCCACAGATTCCTTCATCCACGCGAAGGGAAGCGTGACAATACAGCTACAGCTCGGGAGGAAAGCGCATGTGCATGCCCCAACTCGAGACGAGGACTGACTCCCTTAGGGAGACTCCAAAAGTACCCCAGGAACCATGTCAGCACTGGAGTGGAATCCTCCGGTTCCTGCACCGACTCTACACAAGGTCTTAGGCCCAGCATCGACGGGAGAGGAATCCGAGAGGCCCCATGCAACTAGCATGGGGACTGGCCTTTCCTGAGGCCACCAGAGCGGGTCCCAGAGGTCCCCGTCGTAAGTCAAGAGCACCTGCCGCAACTAGAGAAAATCCAGGAGGTTCTCCCTTCCAGGCGAGATGAGGCCCATTTCCCGTGAGGCGTCTCGAGGCTAATCACACCGAACATCTGGAATTTCCAAAGGGTCCTTCACACCCTTGCTGCAACTCAAGAAGTTCCCCGACATACCCGTCTCCACTCGAAAGGAAGCACGAGAGTCCGGCCCACATCCAGAGGAGCCCCGTTTCCGCCTCCTAGCTCGAGAGGAGGGATCCTTTCCCTGCGTGTTCGGGGAAAGAATTCTCGGTGTTTCCGTCGCATCTCAAGAGGAGGCGCTCTCCACAGGAAAGGCGAGAGGAACTCCAGGGTCGAGCCACCATACCCAGAGTCCCCCAGATGTCTCAGTCCATTCCAGGGAAACCAGTTTTCCCTGCACTGCCTCGACTTTCAAGCCGAGGATCGACTCACACCACGGTGGCACGTGGGACAGCCCTGTGGGAAAGCCTCGTGGGAAAGCCTCCTGCAAAAACCTCGATGAAAGCCACAGATTTCTTCATCCACGCGAAGGGAAGCATGACACTGCTGCTACAGCTCGGAGGAAAGTGCACGTGCATGACCTAAGTCGAGACGAGGACTGAATCCCCGGTGGAGACTCCAGAAGTACCCCAAGATCCATGTCAGCACTGGAGAGGAATCCTCAGGTTCCGGCACCGTCTCCACACAACGTCTTAGGCCCCGGCATCGACGGGAGAGAATCCCGAAGGGCCCGCTAGCAACTCGCATGGGACTGGCCTTTCCTGAGGCCACCAGAGCAGGTCCCTCAGGTCCTCGTCTTAAGTCGAGAGCACCTGTGGCAACTCTAGAAAATCCAGGAGGTTCTCCCCTCCAGGCGAGATGAAGCCCATTTCGCGGAGGCGTCTCGAGGCTAAACAAACCTTG
>NW_017197468.1:0-8058 GCF_001704415.2 Capra hircus
CCTTTCCTGTGGAGAGCGTCTCCTCTTGAGATGCGACGACAACGCCGGGAATTCTTTCCCGACCACGCAGGGAAAAGGATCCCTCCTCTCGAGCTAGGACGCGGAAACGGGGCTCCTCTGGATGTGGGCGGAACTCTCGTGCTTCCTCTCGAGTCGAGACGGGTACGTCGGGGAACTTCTTGAGCTGCAGCAAGGGTGTGAAAGGACCCTTTGGAAGTTCCAGAGGTTAGGTGTGATTAGCCTCGAGACGCCTCAGCGGAAATGGGCCTCCTCTCGCCTGGAGGGGAGAACCTCCTAGATTTTCTCGAGTTGCGGCAGGTGCTCTCGACTTAAGACGGGGACCTCAGGACCCGCTCTGGAGGCCTCAGTACCCCCCATGTGAGTTGCTCGGGGCCTCTCGGGATTCCCTCCCTTCGATGCCGGGGCCTAAGATCTTGTGTGGAGTCGGTGCCGGAACCTGAGCATTCCTCTCCAGTGCTGACATGGATCTTGCGGTACTTCTGGAGTCTTCCTGGTGGAGTCAGTCCTCGTCTCCAGTGGGGGCAGGCTTGTGAGCTTTCCTCCCGAGCTGTAGCAGCAGTGTCACACTTCCCTTTGCGTGGATCAAGGGATCAGTGGCTTTCCTCGAGGCATTCCACGAGGCTTTCCACGAGGCTTTCCCACAGGGCTGTCCCACGTGCCACCGGTGGTGTGAGTCGATCCTCGGCTTGAAAGTCGAGGCAGTGGCAGGGAAAACAGGTTTCCCTGGAATGGACGGAGACATCTGGTTGACTCTGGGAATGGTGGCACGACCCTGGAATTCCTCTCGCCTTTCCTGTGGAGAGTGCCTCCTCTTGAGATGCGACGGGAACGCCGGGAATACTTTCCCGACCACGCAGGGAAAGGATCCCTCCTCTCTAGCTAAGAGACGGAAACGGGGGCTCCTCTGGATGTGGCCGGGACTCTCGTGCTTCCTCTCGAGTGGAGACGGGAATGTCGGGGAACTTCTTGAGTTACAGCAAGGGTGTGAAGGACCCTTTGGAAGTTCCAGAGCTTAGGTGTGAATAGCCTCGAGACGCCTCAGCGGAAATGGGCCTCATCTCCTGGAGGGTAGAACCTCCTGTATTTTCTCGAGTTGCAGCAGGTGCTCTCGACTTACGAAGGGGATCTCAGGGACCCACTCTCGTGGCCTCAGGAAAGGCCAGTCCCATGCGAGTTGCTCGGGGCCTCTCGGGATTCCTCTCCCGTCGATGCCGGGGCCTCAGATCTTGTGTGGAGCCGGTGCCGGAACCTGAGGATTCCTCTCCAGTGCTGGCATGGATCTGGGGGTACTTCTGGAGTCTCCCAGTGGGAGTCAGTCCTCGTCTCGAGTGGGGGCATGCACGTGCGCTTTCCTCCCGAGCTGTAGCAGCAGTGTCGCACTTCCATTCGCGTGGATCAAGGGATCTGTGGCTTTCCTCGAGGCTTTCCCACCAGGCTTTTCCCACGAGGCTTTCCCACAGGGCTGTCCCACGTGCCACCGTGGTGTGAGTCGATCCTCGCCTTGAAAGTCGAGGCAGTGCAGGGAAAACAGGTTTCCCTGGAATGGACTGAGACATCTGCCGGACTCTGGGAATGGTGGCAGGATCCTGGTGTTCCTCTCGCCTTTCCTTGTGAGAGCGCCTCCTCTTGAGATGCGACGGGAACGCGGGGAATTCTTTCCCCACCAAGCAGGGAAAGGATCCTCCTTTCGAGCCAGGAGGCGGAAACGGGGCTCCTGTGGATGTGGGTGGAACTCTCGTGCTTCCTCTAGAGTGGAGACGGGTATGTCGGGGAACTTCTTGAGTTGCAGTAAGGGTGTGAAGGACCCTTTGGAGGATCCAGAGGTTAGGTGTGATTAGACCCGAGAGCCACAGCGGCCTCATCTCGCCTGGGGGAGAACCTCCTGGATTTTCTCGCGTGCGGCAGGCTCTCTCGACTTACGATGGGGACCTCAGGAACCGCTCTGGTGGCCTCAGGATAGGCCAGTCCCATGGGAGTTGCTCGGGGCCTCTCGGGATTCCTCTCCCGTCGATACCGGGCCTAAGATCTTGTGTGGATTCGGTTCCGGAACCTGAGGATTCCTCTCCAGTGCTGAAATGGATCTTGGGGAACTTCTGGACTCTCCTCAGTGGAGTCAGTCCTCGTCTCGAGTGGGGGCATACAAGTGCGCTTTACTCTCGAGCTGTAGCAGCATTGTAACGCTTCCCTTCGCGTGGATCAAGGGATCTGTGGCTTTCCCTCGAGGCTTTCCCACGAGGCTTTCCCAGGAGGCTTTCGCACAGGGCTGTCCCACGGGGCACCGTGGTGTGAGTCGATCCTCTGCTTGAAAGTCGAAACAGTGCAGGGAAACAGTTTTCCCTGGAATGGACTTAGACATCTGGAGGACTCTGGGAATGGTGGCATGACACTGGAGTTCCTCTCGCCTTTCCCGTGGAGAGTGCCTCCTCTTGAGATTCGACGGGAACGCCGGGAATTCTTTCCCGACCACACAGGGAAAGGATCGCTCCTCTCGAGCTAGGAGGCGGAAACGGGGCTCCTCTGGATGTGGGCGGGACATTCGTGCTTCCTCTCGAGTGGAGACGGGTATGTAGGGGAACTTCCTGAGTTGCAGCAAGCGTGTGAAGGACCCTTTGGAAGTTCCAGAGGTTAGGTGTGATTAGCCTTGAGACGCCTCAGTGGAAATGGGCCTCATCTCTCCTGGAGGGGAGAACCTCCTGGATTTTCTCGAGTTGCGGCAGGTGCTCTCGACTTAGGTCGGGGACCTCAGAGACCCGCTCTGGTGGCCTCAGGAAAGGCCAGTCCCCATGCGAGTTGCTCGTGGCCTCTCGGTATTCCTCTCCCGTCGATGGCGGGGCCTAAGACCTTGTGTGGAGTCGGTGCCGGAACCTTAAGATTCCTCTCCCGTGCTGACATGGATCTTGGGGTACTTCTGGAGTCTCCCCAGGGGAGTAAGTACTCGTCTCCATTGGGGGCATGCAGGTGCCATTTCCCGAGCTGTAGCGGGAGTGTCACGTTTCCCTTCGCGTGGATCAAGGGATCTGTGGCTTTCCCTCGAAGCCTTCCCTCGAGGCTTTCCCACGAGGCTTTACCACTGGTCTGTCCCACGTGCCACCGTTGTGTGAGTCGATCCTCGGCTTGAAAGTCGAGGCAATGCAGGGAAAACAGGTTTCCCTGGAATGGACGGAGATATCTGGGGGACTCTGGGAATGGTGACACGACCTGGAATTCCTCTCGCCTTTCTTGTGGAGAGCGCCTCCTCTTGAGATGCGACGGGAACGCCGGGAATTCTGTCCCGACCACGCAGGGAAAGGATCCCTCCTTTCGAGCTATGAGGCGGAAAAGGGGCTCCTCTGGATGTGGACGGGATTCTCGTGCTTTCTCTCGAGTGGAGACGAGTATGTCGGGGAACTTCTTGAGGTGCAGCAAGGGTGTGAAGGACCCTCTGGAAGTTCCAGAGGTTAGGTGTGATTAGCCTCGAGATGCCTCAACGGAAATGGGCCATCATCTCGCCTGGACGGGAGAACCTCCTGGATTCTCTCGAGTTTCGGCAGGTGCTTTCGAGTTATGACGGGGACCTCAGGGACCCCGGTCTGGTGGCCTCAGGAAAGTCCAGTCCCCATGCGAGTTGCTCGGGGTGTCTCCGGATATTCTCCCATCGATGACGGGGGCCACAAGACCATGTGTGGTGTCGGTGCCGGAACCTGAGGATTCCTCTCCAGTGCTGACATGGATCTTGGGGTACTTCTGGAGTCTCCCCAGGGGAGTCAGTCCTCGTCTCGAGTGGGGGCATGCACGTGCGCTTTCCTCCCGAGCTGTAGAAGCAGTGTCAAGCTTCCCTTCGCGTGGATCAAGGGATCTGTGGGTTTCCCTCGAGGCTTTCCCCACTAGGCTATCCCGCGAGGCTTTTCCACAGGGCTGTCCCACTTGCCTCCGTGGTGTGAGTCGATCCTCAGCTTGAATGTCGAGGCAGTGCAGGGAAAACAGGTTTCCCTGGATTGGACTGAGACATCTGGGGGACTCTGGGAATGGTGGCACGACACCTGGAGTTCCTCTCGCCTTTCCTGAGGAGCGCGCCTCCTCTTGAGATGAGATGGGAACGCCGGGAATTCTTTGCCGACCACGCAGGGAAAGGATCCCTCCTCTCGAGCTAGGAGGCGGAAACGGGGCTCCTCTGGATGTGGGCGAGACTCTCGTGCTTCATCTCGAGTGGAGACGGGAATGTCGGGGAACTTCTTGAGTTGCAGCAAGGGTGTGAAGGACCCTTTGGAAGTTCAAGAGGTTAGGTGTGATTACTCTAGAGACGCCTCAGCGGAAATGGGCCTCATCTCGCTTGGAGGGGAGAACCTCCTGGATTTTCTCGAGTGACGGCAGGTGCTCTCGACTAACGACGGGGACCTCAGGGACCCGCTCTGGTGGCCTCAGGAAAGGCCAGTCCCCATGCAAGTTGCTCGGGGGCCACTCGGGATTCCTCTCCCGTCGATGCGGGGCCTAAGACCTTGTGTGGAGTCGGTGCCGGAACCTGAGGATTCCTCTCCAGTGCTGACATGGATCTTGGGGTACTTCTGGAGTCTCCCCAGGGGAGTCAGTCCTCGTCTCGAGTGGGGGCATGCACGTGCTCATTCCTCCCGAGCTGTAGCAGCAGTGTCACGCTTCCCTTCGCGTGGATCAAAGGATTTGTGGATTTCCCTCGAGGCTTTCCATCTAGGCTTTCCCACGAGGCTTTCCCACAGGGCTATCCCACGTGCCACCGTGGTGTGAGTCGATCCTCGGCTTGAAAGTCGAGGCAGTGCAGGGAAAAAGGGTTTCCCTGGAATGGACGGAGACATCTGGGGAACTCTGGGAATGGTGGCACGACCCTGGAGTTCCTCTCACCTTTCCTGTGGAGAGCGTCTCCTCTTGAGATGCGACGACAACGCCGGGAATTCTTTCCCGACCACGCAGGAAAAGGATCCCTCCTCTCGAGCTAGGACGCGGAAACGGGGCTCCTCTGGATGTGGGCGGAACTCTCGTGCTTCCTCTCGAGTCGAGACGGGTACGTCGGGGAACTTCTTGAGCTGCAGCAAGGGTGTGAAGGACCCTTTGGAAGTTCCAGAGGTTAGGTGTGATTAGCCTCGAGACGCCTCAGCGGAAATGGGCCTCCTCTCGCCTGGAGGGGAGAACCTCCTAGATTTTCTCGAGTTGCGGCAGGTGCTCTCGACTTAAGACGGGGACCTCAGGGACCCGCTCTGGAGGCCTCAGTAAAGGCCAGACCCCATGTGAGTTGCTCGGGGGCCTCTCGGGATTCCCCTCCCTTCGATGCCGGGGCCTAAGATCTTGTGTGGAGTCGGTGCCGGAACCTGAGCATTCCTCTCCAGTGCTGACATGGATCTTGCGGTACTTCTGGAGTCTTCCTGGTGGAGTCAGTCCTCGTCTCCAGTGGGGGCAGGCTCGTGAGCTTTCCTCCCGAGCTGTAGCAGCAGTGTCACACTTCCCTTTGCGTGGATCAAGGGATCAGTGGCTTTCCCTCGAGGCATTCCCACGAGGCTTTCCCACGAGGCTTTCCCACAGGGCTGTCCCACGTGCCACCGTGGTGTGAGTCGATCCTCGCTTGAAAGTCGAGGCAGTGCAGGGAAAACAGGTTTCCCTGGAATGGAGGGAGACATCTGGTTGACTCTGGGAATGGTGGCACGACCCTGGAATTCCTCTCGCCTTTCCTGTGGAGAGTGCCTCCTCTTGAGATGCGACGGGAACGCCGGGAATACTTTCCCGACCACGCAGGGAAAGGATCCCTCCTCTCTAGCTAAGAGACGGAAACGGGGCTCCTCTGGATGTGGCCGGGACTCTCGTGCTTCCTCTCGAGTGGAGACGGGAATGTCGGGGAACTTCTTGAGTTACAGCAAGGGTGTGAAGGACCCTTTGGAAGTTCCAGAGCTTAGGTGTGAATAGCCTCGAGACGCCTCAGCGGAAATGGGCCTCATCTCCCCTGGAGGGTAGAACCTCCTGTATTTTCTCGAGTTGCAGCAGGTGCTCTCGACTTACGAAGGGGATCTCAGGGACCCACTCTCGTGGCCTCAGGAAAGGCCAGTCCCCATGCGAGTTGCTCGGGGGCCTCTCGGGATTCCTCTCCCGTCGATGCCGGGGCCTCAGATCTTGTGTGGAGCCGGTGCCGGAACCTGAGGATTCCTCTCCAGTGCTGGCATGGATCTGGGGGTACTTCTGGAGTCTCCCCAGGGGAGTCAGTCCTCGTCTCGAGTGGGGGCATGCTCGTGCGCTTTCCTCCCGATCTGTAGCAGCAGTGTCGCACTTCCATTCGCGTGGATCAAGGGATCTGTGGCTTTACCTCGAGGCTTTCCCACCAGGCTTTCCCACGAGGCTTTCCCACAGGGCTGTCCCACGTGCCACCGTGGTGTGAGTCGATCCTCGCCTTGAAAGTCGAGGCAGTGCAGGGAAAACAGGTTTCCCTGGAATGGACTGAGACATCTGCCGGACTCTGGGAATGGTGGCAGGATCCTGGTGTTCCTCTCGCCTTTCCTGTGGAGAGCGCCTCCTCTTGAGATGCGACGGGAACGCGGGGAATTCTTTCCCCACCAAGCAGGGAAAGGATCCTCCTTTCGAGCCAGGAGGCGGATACGTGGCTCCTGTGGATGTGGGTGGAACTCTCGTGCTTCCTCTAGAGTGGAGACGGGTATGTCGGGGAACTTCTTGAGTTGCAGTAAGGGTGTGAAGGACCCTTTGGAGGATCCAGAGGTTAGGTGTGATTAGACCCGAGAAGCCACAGCGGAAATGGGCCTCATCTCGCCTGGAGGGGAGAACCTCCTGGATTTTCTCGCGTTGCGGCAGGCGCTCTCGACTTACGATGGGGACCTAAGGGAACCGCTCTGGTGGCCTCAGGATAGGCCAGTCCCCATGGGAGTTGCTCGAGGGCCTCACGGGATTCCTCTCCCGTCGATACCGCGGCCTAAGATCTTGTGTGGATTCGGTTCCGGAACCTGAGGATTCCTCTCCAGTGCTGAAATGGATCTTGGGGAACTTCTGGACTCTCCTCAGTGGAGTCAGTCCTCGTCTCGAGTGGGGGCATACAAGTGCGCTTTACTCTCGAGCTGTAGCAGCATTGTAACGCTTCCCTTCGCGTGGATCAAGGGATCTGTGGCTTTCCCTCGGAGGCTTTCCCACGAGGCTTTCCCAGGAGGCTTTCCGCACAGGGCTGTCCCACGGGGCACCGTGGTGTGAGTCGATCCTCTGCTTGAAAGTCGAAACAGTGCAGGGAAACAGTTTTCCTGGAATGGACTTAGACATCTGGAGGACTCTGGGAATGGTGGCATGACACTGGAGTTCCTCTCGCCTTTCCTGTGGAGAGTGCCTCCTCTTGAGATTCGACGGGAACGCCGGGAATTCTTTCCCGACCACAGGGAAAGGATCGCTCCTCTCGAGCTAGGAGGCGGAAACGGGGCTCCTCTGGATGTGGGCGGGACATTCGTGCTTCCTCTCGAGTGGAGACGGGTATGTAGGGGAACTTCCTGAGTTGCAGCAAGCGTGTGAAGGACCCTTTGGAAGTTCAGAGGTTAGGTGTGATTAGCCTTGAGACGCCTCAGTGGAAATGGGCCTCATCTCTCCTGGAGGGGAGAACCTCCTGGATTTTTCTCGAGTTGCGGCAGGTGCTCTCGACTTAGGTCGGGGACCTCAGAGACCCGCTCTGGTGTGGCCTCAGGAAAGGCCAGTCCCATGCGAGTTGCTCGTGGGCCTCTCGGTATTCCTCCCGTCGATGGCGGGGCTAAGACCTTGTGTGGAGTCGGTGCCGGAACCTTAAGATTCCTCTCCGTGCTGACATGGATCTTGGGGTACTTCTGGAGTCTCCCCAGGGGAGTAAGTACTCGTCTCCATTGGGGGCATGCAGGTGCCATTTCCCCCGAGCTGTAGCGGGAGTGTCACGTTTCCCTTCGCGTGGATCAAGGGATCTGTGGCTTTCCCTCGAAGCCTTCCCTCGAGGCTTTCCCACGAGGCTTTACCACTGGTCTGTCCCACGTGCCACCGTTGTGTGAGTCGATCCTCGGCTTGAAAGTCGAGGCAATGCAGGGAAAA
>NW_017197469.1:0-8057 GCF_001704415.2 Capra hircus
CTGGAATGGTGGCACGACACGACCCTGGAGTTCCTCTCGCCTTTACTGTGTAGAGAGCGCCTCCTCTTGAGATGCGATGTGAATGCCGGGATTTCTTTCCCGACCACGCAGGGAAATAATCCCTCCTCTCGAGCTAGGAGGCGGAAACGGGGCTCCTCTGGATGTGGGAGGGACTCTCGTGCTTCCTCTCGAGTGGAGACGGGTATGTCGGGGAACTTCTTGAGTTGCAGAAAGGGTGTGAAGGACCCTTTGTAAGTTCCAGAGGTTAGGTGTGATTAGCCTCGAGACGCCTCAGCGGAAATGGGCCTCATCTCCCCTGGAGGGGAAAGCCTCCTGGATTTTCTCGAGTTGCGGCAGTGCTCTCGACTTACGAAGGGACCTCAGGGACCCGCTCTGGTGGCCTCAGGAAAGGCCAGTCCCCATGCGAGTTGCTCGGTGCCCCTCGGGTTTCCTCTCCCGACGATGCCGGGGCCTAAACCTTCTGTGGAGTCGGTGCCGAAACCTGAGGATTCCTCCAGTGCTGACATGGATCTTGGGTACTTCTGGAGTCTCCCCAGGGGAGTCAGTCCTCGTCTCGAGTGGGGGCATGCACGTGCGCTTTCCTCCCGAGCTGCAGCAGCATTGTCACGGTTCCCTTCGCGTGGATCAAGGGAACTGTGGCTTTCCCTCGAGGCTTTCCCACGAGGCTTTCCCTCGAGGCTTTCCCACAGGGCTCTCCCACGTGCCACCGTGGTGTGACTCTATCCTCGGCTTGAAAGTCGAGGCAGTGCAGGGTAAACAGGTTTCCCTGGAATGGACTGAGACATCCGGGGCTTTCAGGGAATGGTGGCACAACCTGGAGTTCCTCTCACCTTTACTGTTTAGAGCCCCTCCTCTTGAGATGCGACGGGAACGCCGGGAATTCTTTCCGGACACGCAGGGAAAGGATCCCTCCTCTCGAGCTAGGAGGCGGAAACACGGCTCATCTGAATGTGAGCTGGACTCTCGTGCTTCCTCTCGAGTGGAGACGGGTATGTCGGGGAACTTCTTGAGTTGAAGCAAAGGTGTGAAGGACCCTTTCGAAGTTCCAGAGTTTAGGTGTGATTAGACTCGAGACATCTCAGCGGAAAAGGGCCTCATCTCGCCTGAGGGGAGAACCTCCTGGATATTCTCGAGTTGCGGCAGGTGCTCTCGACTTAGGACGGGGACCTCAGGGACCCGCTCTGGTGGCCTCAGGAAAGGCCAGTACCCATGCGAGTTGCTCAGAGGCCTTTCGGAATTCCTCTCCCATCGATGCCAGGCCCTAAGACCTTGTGTCGTGTCGGTGCCGGAACCTGAGGATTCCTCTCCAGTGCTGACATGGATCTTGGGTACTTCTGGAGTCTCCCCAGGGGAGTCAGTCCTCGTCTCGAGTGGGGCTTGCACGTGTGCTTTCCTCCAGAGCTGTAGCAGCAGTGTCACGCTTCCCTTCGTGTGGATCAAGGATCAGTGGCTTTCCCTCGAGCGTTTCCCACGAGGCTTTCCACGAGGCTTTCCCACAGGGCTTTCCCTCGTGCAACCGTGGTGTGAGTCGATCCTCGGCTTGAAAGTGGAGGCAGTGCCAGGAAAACAGGTTTCCCTGGAATGGACTGAGACATATGGGGGACTCTGGGAATGGTGGCATGACCCTGGAGTTCCTCTCGCCTTTCCTGTGGAGAGCGCCTCCTCTTGAGATGCGATGGGAATGCAAGGAATTCTTTCCCGACCATGCACTGAAAGGATCCCTCCTCTCGAGCTATGAGGCAGAAAAGGGCTCCACTGGATATGGGCGGGATTCTTGTGCTTCCTCTCAAGTGGAGACGGGTATGTCGGGGAACTTCTTGAGTTGAAGCAAGGGTGTGAAGGACTCTTTGGAAGTTCGAAAGTTTAGGTGTGATTAGCCTCGTGACGCCTTAGCGGAAATGGGCCTCAGCTCACCTGGAGGGGAGAACCTCCTGGATATTCTCGAGTTGCGGCAGGTGCTCTCGACTTACGACCTGGACCTCAAGGACCCGCTTTGGTGGCCTGAGGAAAGGCCAGTCCCCATGCGAGTTGCTCGGGGGCTTCTCGGGATTCCTCTCCTGTCGATGTCGGGGCCTAAGACCTTGTGTGCAGTCGGTACCGGAACCTGAGGATTCCTTTCCAGTGCTGACATGGATCTTGGCTACCTCTGGATTCTCCCCAGGGGATTCAGGCCTCGTCTCGAGTGGGGCATGAGCGTGCCCTTTCCTCCCATGCTGTAGCAGCAGTGTCACGCTTCTGCTTGCGTGGACCAAGGGATCTGTGACTTTCCCTCGAGTCTTTCCCACGAGGCTCTCCACAGGGCTGTCCCACGTGTCTCGGTGGTGTGAGTCGATCCTCGGCGTGAAAGCCGAGGCAGTGCAGGGAAAACAGGTTCCTATGGAATGGACTGAGACATCTGGGGGAGTCTTGGAATGGTGGCACGACCCTGCAGTTCCTCTCCCCTTTCCTTTGGAGAGCGCCTCCTCTTGAGATGCGATGGGAATGCCGGGAATTCTTTCCCGACCAAGTAGGGAAAGGATCCCTCATCTCGAGCTACGAGCCGGAAACGAGCTCCTCTGGATGTGGCCGGGACCCTCGTGCTTCCTCTTGAGTGGAGACGGGTATGTCGGGGAACTTCTTGAGTTGCAGCATGACTGTGAAAGACTCTTTAGAAGTTCCAGAGTTCACGTGTGATTAGCCTCGAGACACCTCAGTGGAAACGGGCCTCATCTCGCCTGCAGGGGAGAACCTCCTGGATTTTCTCGAGTTGCGGCAGGTGCTCTCGAGTTACGACGGAGACCTCAGGGACCCGCTCTGGTGACCTCAGGAAAGGCCAGTCCCCATGCGAGGTACTAGGGGCCTCTCAGGATTCCTCTCCCGTCGATGCCGGGCCTAAGACCTTGTGTGGAGTCGGACCGGAACCTGAGGATTCCTCTCCAGTGCTGACATGGATCTTGGCGTACTTCTGGAGTCTCCCAAGCTTGCGTCAGTCCTCGGCTCGAGTGGGTCATGCACGTGCGCTTTCCTCCCGAGCGGTAGCAGCAGTGTCACGCTTCCCTTCTCGTGGATCAAGGAATCTGTGGCTTTCCCTGGAGTCTTTCCCATGAGGCTTTCCCACAGGGCTATTCCACTTGCCACCATGGTGTGAGTCGATCCTCGGCGTGAAAGTCGAACCAGTGCAGGGAAAACAGGAACCTCCTTCCCCACAGTAGGGGATACACTGTCCCCTTGGCGGGGGTGTCTCCAGGCACTCGCGCTGGGGGGTTGCCCGCGGAGGTGCGGCCTCAGGCTCCACGTGAGAAAAGCCCCAAATGGCATTAGCTGCCAGTCCAGACGCTGGCCCCCTCAGGTCTCTGGCCGGAGCCTTGGGCTCCAGGCAACTCAAAGCCCTCGGCGGTGGCACTCTGGACTGCTGTAGGGAAAGGATGCAAGAGAGCCCATGGAGAAGTTGGGGAGGGGCATGGGGGGAAACGGAGGCGAGGACAGCGAGGCATCTAGGTGGAAGCGCTGGAGAGAGCGTCTGGTGTCCCGGAATGCCTCGGAGGAGCCAGCGGGGGACAGTCGAGGCCCAGGGACCTGTGGAATGTGAAAAGGCGGGAAATCCCAGAGCAAGGCAGGCTGGGAAAGGGGCGTTGGTGGCCAATTCAAAGGACCTTGGGGCGTTTCCTGGGCGGTGAGCTCCCTTGGCACTGCTGAGGGCCCCCTGATTGATCCACCCGGGGTTGATCCCACCCCCGCTGCGAGGAGGGCCACAAACCAAAGCGCGCGAACTGCCCGCCCACCCCAACGGGGATCTTGGCGCGTCCAGGGCCTCAGCCGTGCCCGGAAAAGCCCACTCGCTCCACGGGACTCCGTCCAGGGTCTCTGCTTGGAAAGAGGCCAGGGCGACCCCCACCATCTACCCACCCAAACCCTATTGACGTCAATGGTGGCGGAGACGCCTCCCGTTCTCCAGAGTCCTAAGCTGCTGGGTCCCCGCCCACTCGGCCAGCAGTCTGCAGCGTGCCCGTGTGCCTCTCCCACCATGGCTTGGTTCGGCTCCTCCAGCACCTCAAGCGGTACGTTTGCCCTCGGTCCCTGTGGTCGGATCACATCTCAGGGATTTGCGGGTGGCCTGGGCAAGGCTCTCGGCCAATGTGTTTGACCCCCTCCACCCGAGAACGGCTGGGACCCATCGGCCAGGCCGGGGTTCCGAGGCGTCAGGTGTGCCCAAATTCGGAGGGGCCGCATCGTTCGTTCATCTTGCTCCTTTGGCACACACATGGCTTCTCCGTTCTCTTTTCTGGGAAGACAGTGTTGTTTCAGGGGGCGTGCTGCGGGGGCGGGGGCCGGGGTTGCGGGTGGTGGGAGCGGGTGCTGTGCTGGGATGAGGCCCCTTTATCCTCACATCTTCCTGTGGGAATGGGAGTCGGGGAGCTCTGTGGCCTTGCTGCCTTCAGTGGCTTCCTCTGCACAGGGGCCTAGTGCTTCTGCCTTTGTCAGGCGTACGGGGTTTGGGCTTCGCTTTGGTGGCCTTGGCCTTGGCCTGGCCTTGCCCTTGCCCTTGCCCTTGCCTTGGTCTTTCTTGGCCTTGCCCTGCCTTGAACTTGAACTTGACCTGACCTTGAACTTGACCTTGGACTTTGAACTTGAAACCTTGACCTTGACCTTGACCTTGTGACTTTTGACCTTGACCTTGAACTTAACTTGACTTGAACTTGAACTTGACTTGACTTGAACTTTGACCTTGAACTTGAACTTGACCTTGACCTTGAACTTGAACTTGACCTTGACCTTGACCTTGAACTTGAACTTGACCTTGACCTTGAACTTGAATTTGAACTTGAACTTGACTTGACCTTGCCTTGACCTGACTTTGAACTTGACCTTGACTTGAACTTCAACTTGAACTTGACCTTGAACTTGAACTTGACCTTGACCTTGACCAACAACGGGAGACCTCGAGATTTGCTCAGAGCACCGGAGGTCCAGAAGCAGGTCCCTGTATCTCCCCTTCCCTTTGTGATCATTGCAAAGACATTCCTAGCTGATAGCGGGAGTGCCCCTGAAGAAGCAAGCAGTGGGAGTGTGTTTGACACGACTGTGTGCCTTCCTGGCCTCATCTCCACAAGGGGCCTTTCCTCTCGAAGTAGGCCCCATGTCCCCTTGGGGAGGGTGTCATGCCTCTTTTCTCCTCACTGCCAAAGGGTGGAGCCAAGCTCGCTCTGTCAGAGGTACAAAAACAGCAATTGAATGGATTTTCAAGCTCTTGCTAGGCTGCACCCTTTCAGGGCCCACTTTACTGAAACAGGTGCTCTGTGGCCCCTGGTTGGGTATGCAGGTTCACAAACAGGGTGAGATCCTGTCCAAGCCAAGAATTTTCCTGAAAGACCTAGGCTCACTAGAGCTCTCCTCCAGAGCAAAGGGGATAGAGGAGATGTATGGAGGAGTCTTTGCCTTTCCCTGTGAGTGTGGGGCTACTCCCTACGGCCCCAAGCTCAGGGATAACTGCCTCTAAGAAAGGAATGGCAAGAAGCACTATTCTTGGAGGTTGGGACAGGGAGTTCGCAGCATGTGGGGAAAGAAAGACTTCTTCGGGGAAGAAGAGGCAACCACCGGGGGTGTGTTTGCAAGCCTCTATTTGGAAGGAACAGGTTTGCTTATACAACTCAAGACCTCCAGATCTGCTCAGAGGACTGAAGTTCCAGAGACAGGGCCATGTATCTCCCCTTCCCTTTGAGATCCTTGCAAAGACATTCCTAGCAGATCGTGGGAGTGCCCATGAAGAAGCAAGCAGCGGGAGTGTGCTTGACATCACTGGCTGCCTACCGGGGCTCAGCTCCTCAAGGGGCCTTTCTCTCCTGGTAGGCCCTATGTCCCCTTTGGGAGAGGGTGGTGCCCTCTTCCCTCCACACTGCCAAAGGGTGGAGGTGGAGCAAACTCGTTCTCTCCGAGGTAAAAAAAAAAAGACAAATTGGATGGATTTTTAAGCTCTTGCTATGCTGCACCCCTCCAGGACCCACTCGAGCAAAACAGGTGCCCTGTGGCCCCTAGGTCGGGTATGCAGGTTCACACACCGGGTGGGATCCCGTCAAAGCCAAGAATTTTCCTGACAGACCTAGGCTCACTAGAGCTCTCCTCCAGAGGAAAGGGGACAGAAAAGACGTGTGTGTGGAGGTGGCTCTGCCTTTCCAGGTTCCAATCTCAGGGATAACTGACCCTAAGAAAGGAACTGCTGCTGCTGCTGCTGCTGCTAAGTTGCTTCAGTCGTGTTCGACTCTGTGAGACGCCATAGACGGTAGCCCACTAGGCTCCCCCGTCCCTGGGATTCTCCAGGCAAGAACAGTAAGTGGGTTGCCATTGCCTTCTCCAATGCATGAAAGTGAAAATGAAAGTGCAGTCGCTCAGACGTGTCCGACCCTCAGCGAACCCACGGACTGCAGCCTACCAGGCTTCTCCGTCCATAGGATTTTCTGAAAGGAACTGCAAGAAGCGCTTTTCCAGGAGGCTGGGAAAGGAGTTCGCAGGATGTGGGGAAAGAGATCCTCCTTCGAGGAAGAATAGGCGGCCACTTGTTTTGTGTTGCCAAACCTCTATTTGGAAGGAACAGGTTAGCTTATACAAAGGGAGACCTCCAGATCTGCTCAGAGGACCGAAGTTGCAGAGGCAGGTCGGTGTATTTTCCCTTCATTTTGCGATCCTTGCAAAGACATTCCTTGCTGATAGATATTCAGCAAGGCTTTGGACTGTTGTTTTCTTTCCTAGGTTCAAAGATTCCTTCAGTTCCTAATATAGATATCCTAGAAATTATCTGACATCCCGTGAAAATCTGATATGTCCTGGTCAAATGCTGTCAGTTATAATTCCAGTTATCATATTAAAGCATTTCAAGTCGCAGCAGTGACCAGATTACATTGTCAATTTCTATTTAATCAGGTTTTAACCATGTCTTCTATGATTCACACTGATGCCTTTACAGAAATACTGCTACTTCAAGATATATGGAATATACATTTTTTAAGCTTACGATAATTTGTTTGTTTGTTTGTTTGTCTTCTGGTAAGCTGGTACCAGATGGAATTTAGTCTCCTCTCTAGTTAAGAGAACAAAGTTTTCTTAGAATGCAATTTTTGATAACAGACTATGAGTTTCTTTACCTTTCATTGATTTATAATTGTTTTCATCATCTGTTTGTTTACTTCGGTAAAGCAAATAAGCCTTATTTAAGATTTTGGTACATGTAGGATGGACTAAGCTTTCCCCACTCTTGCAAGTTCCTTAACCCTTCAGATTCTTCTCGTGGGACCAAGATCTCACTTTCCTCCAGAGGGACAAATCCAAGCTTTTTTATTAGTTGATCTGCCCCTGACATCAGAGTCAATTTGAGCATGAGTTGGCTATAATTTAGGCATGAAACTATGACTACATAAAGAAAAGGTGACTTTATGATTCAGGGATGGCCATGATATGCTTGCACTTCAGAGAAAATGGGTTAAAATGATTTTTTTTTTTCTTCAAACTGCACAGCCAGTTCTTTCAGCATATGCAATTGAAAACATCTAGTCATTAGGTCAGTTTTCATTCCAATCCCAAAGAAAGGCCAATGACAAAGAATATTCAAGCTGCTGCACAATTGCACTCATCTCACACACTAGTAAAGTAATGCTCAAAATTCTCCAAGTTCACATGAACTGTGAACTTCCAAATGTCAAGAGGGATTTAAAACATGCAGAGAAACCAGAGATCAAACTGCCAACATCCACTGGATCATTAAAAGCAAAGAGAGTTCCAGAAAAAAGACATCTATTTCTGCTTATTGACTATGCCAAAGCCTTTGACTGTGTGGATCACAATAAACTGGGAAAAAATTCTGAAAGAGATGAATACCAGACCACCTGACCTGTCTCTTGAGAAACCTGTATGCAGGTCAGGAAGAAACAGTTCGAACTGGACATGGAACAACAGACTGGTTCTAAATAGGAAAAGGAATATGTCAAGCAGTGTATTGTCACCCTGCTTATTTAACTTATATGCAGAGTACATCATGAGAAACACTGGGCTGGAGGAAGCACATGCTG
>NW_017197470.1:0-8057 GCF_001704415.2 Capra hircus
GCACGTGCATGCCCCCACTCGAGACGAGGACTGACTCCCCTGGGGAGACTCCAGAAGTACCCCAAGATCCATGTCAGAACTGGAGAGGAATTCTCAGTTTCCGACACCGACTCCAAAACAAGGTCTTAGGCCCTGGCATCGATGGGAGAGGAATCCGAGAGGACCCCGAGCAAATCGCATGGGGACTGGCCTTTCCTGAGGCCACCAGAGCGGGTCCCTGAGGTCCCCGTAGTAATTCGAGAGCACCTGCCGCAACTTGAGAAAATCCAGGAGGTTCTCCCTTCTTGGCGAGATGAGGCCCATTTCCACTGAGTTCTCTCACGGCTAATCACACCTAACCTCTGGAACTTCCAAAGGGTCCTTCACACCCTTTCTGCAATTCAAGCAGATCACCAACATACCAGTCTCCACTCGAGAGGAAGAACGAGAGTCCCGCCCACATCCAGAGGAGCCCCGTTTCCGACTCCTAGCTCGAGAGGAGGGATCCTTTCCCTGCGTGGTCGGGAAAGAATTCCCGGCGTTCCCATCGCATCTCAAGAGGGGGCGCTCTCCACAGGAAGGCGAGAGGAACTCCAGGGTCGTGCCACCATTCCCAGAGTCCCACAGATGTCTTAGTCCATTCCAGGGAAACCTGTTTTCCCTGCACTGCCTCGACTTTCAAGAAGAGGTTCGACTCACACCAAGGTGGCAGGTGGGACAGTCCTGTGGGAAAGCGTCGTGGAAAAGCGTCGTGGGAAAGCCTCGAGGAAAGCCACAGATCCCTTGATCCTCGCGAAGGGAAGCTCAACACTGCTGCTACAGCTCGGAGGAAAGCGCACGTGCATGCCCCGACTCGAGACGAGGACTGACTCCCCTGGGGAGACTCCAGAAACACCCCAAGATACATGTCAGCACTGGAGAGGAATCCTCAGGTTTTGGCACAGACTCCACACAAGATCTTAGGTCCCGGCATCGACGGGAGACGAATCCCGAGAGACCCATGAGCAACTCGCATGGGGACTTCCCTTTCGTGTGGCCACAAGAGGGGGTCCCTGATGTCACCGTCGTAAGTCGAGAGCACCTGCTGCAACTCGAGAAAATCCAGGAGGTTCTCCTTTCCTGGCGAGATGAGGCCCATTTCCGCTGAGGGGTCTCGAGGCTAATCACACCTAAACTCTGGAACTTCCAAAGGGTCATTCACACCCTTGCTGCAACTCAAGAAGTTCCCCAACATGCCCGTCTCCACTCGACAGGAAGCACGAGAGTCCCGCCCACATCCAGAGGAGACCCGTTTCCGCCTCCAAGCTAGAGAGGAGGGATACTTTCCCTGCGTGGTCGGAAAGAATTCCCGGCGTTCCCGTCGCATCTCAAGAGGAGGCGCTCTCCACAGGAAAGGCGAGAGGAACTCCAGGGTCGTTTCACCATTCCCAGAGCCCCCAGATGTCTCAGTCCATTCCAGGGAAACCTGTTTTCCCTGCACTGCCTCGACTTTCAAGCCGAGGATCGACTCACACCACGGTGGCACGTGGGACAGCCCTGTGGGAAAAGCCTCGTGGGAAAGCCTCGTGGGAAAGCCACAGATCACTTGATACTCGCGAAGGGAAGCGCGACACTGTTGCTAAAGCTCGGAGGAAAGCGCACGTTCATGCCCCATTCGAGACGAGGACTGTCTCCCCTGGGGAGACTCCAGAAGTACCCCAAGATCCATGTCAGCACTGGAGAGGAATCCTCCGGTTCCGCCACCTACTCCACACAAGGTTTTATGCTCCGGCATCGACGGGAGAGGAATCCCTAGAGGCCCCGAGTAACTCGCATGGGGACCGTCCTTTCGATATGCCACCAGAGCGGGTCCCTGAGGTCCCCGTCGTAAGTCGAGAGCACCTGCCACAACTCGAGAAAATCCAAGAGGTTCTCCCCTCCAGGCGAGATGAGGCCCATTTCTGCTGAGGCGTCTGGAGGCTAATCACACCTAACCTCTGGAACTTCCATAGGGTACTTCACACCCTTGCTGCAACTCAAGAAGTTCCCCGACATACCCGTCCCAGTCGAGAGGAAGCACGAGAGTCCCGCCCACATCCAGAGGAGCCCCGTTTCAGCTTCCTAGCTCGAGAGGAGCGATCCTTTCCCTGCGTGTTCGGGAAAGAATTTCTGGCGTTTCCGTGCATCTCAAGAGGAGGCACTCTCCACAGGAAAGGCGAGAGGACTCCAGGGTCATTCCCCATTCCAGAGTCCCCCAGATTTCTCAGTCCATTCCAGGGAAACCTGTTTTCCCTGCACTGCCTCGACTTTCAAGCCGAGGATCGACTCACACCACGGTGGCACGTGGGACAGCCCTGTGGGAAAGCATCGTGGAAAAGCCTCCTGGGAAAGCCTGGAGGAAAGCCACAGATCCCTTGATCCACGCGAAGGGAAGCGTGACACTGCTGCTACAGCTCGGGAGGAAAGCGCACGTGCATGCCACCACTTAGAGGAGGACTGACTCCCCTGGGGAGACTCCAGAAGTACCCAAGATCCATGTCAGCACTGGAGAGGAATCCTCAGGTTCCGGCACCGACTCCACACAAGGTCTTAGGCCCGGCATCGACGGGAGAGGAATCCCTAGAGGCCCCGTGCAACTCGCATGGGGACTGGCCTTTCCTGAGGCCACCAGAGGGGGTCCCTGTGTTCCCCGTCGTAAGTCGAGAGCACCTGCCGCAACTCGAGAAAATCCAGGAGGTTCTCCCCTCCAGGCAAGATGAGGTCCATTTGCGCTGAGGCGTCTCGAGGCTAATCACCTAACCTCTGGAACTTCCAACGGGTCCTTCACACCCTTGCTGCAACTCAAGAAGTTTCCCGACATACCCGTCTCCACTCGAGAGGAAGCACGAGAGTTCCGCCCACATCCAGAGGAGCCCCGTTTCCGCCTCCTAGCTCGAGAGGAGGGGATCCTTTCCCTGCGTGGTCGGGAAAGAAATTCCAGCGTTTCCGTTGAATCTCAAGAGGAGGCACTCTCCACAGGAAAGGCGAGAGGAACTCCAGGGTCGTTCCCCCATTCCCAGAGTCCCCAGATTTCTCAGTCCATTCCAGGGAAACCTGTTTTCCCTGCACTGCCTCGACTTTCAAGCCGAGGATCGACTCACACCACGGTGGCACGTGCGACAGCCCTGTGGGAAATCCTCGTGGGAAAGCCTTGTGGGAAAGCCTCCAGGGAAAGCCACAGATCCCTTGATCCATGCGAATAGAAGTGTGACATTGCTGCTACAGCTCGGGAGAAAAGCTCTCGTGCATGCCCCCACTCGAGACGAGGACTGACTCCACTGGGGAGACTCCAGAAGTACCCCAAGATCCATGTCAGCACTGGAGTGGAATCCTCAGGTTCCGGCACCGACTCCACACAAGGTCTTAGGCCCGGCATCGACGAGAGAGGAATCCCGAGTGATCCCGAGCAACTCGCAAGGGGACTGGCCTTTCCTGAGCCACCAGAGCGCGTACTTGACGTCCCGGTCGTAGGTCGAGAGCACCTGCCGCAACTCGAGAAAATCCAGGAGGTTCTCCCCTCCAGGTGAGATGAGGCCCATTTCCGCTGAGGCGTCTCGAGGCTAATCACACCTAACGTCTGGAACTTCCAAAGGGTCCTTCACACCCTTGCTGCAACTCAAGAAATTTCTCGACATACCCGTTGCCACTCGAGAGGAACACGAGCGTCCCGCCCACATCGAGAGGAGCCCCGTTTCCGCCTCCTAGCTCGAGAGGAGGGATCCAATCCCTGCGTGGATGGGAAAAAATTCCCAGCGTTCCTGTCCCATCTCAAGAGAAGGCGCTCTCCACAGGAAAGGCGAGCGGAACTCCAGGGTCGTGCCACCATTCCCAGAGTCCCCCAGATGTCTCAGTCCATTCCAGGGAAACTTTTTTCCCTACACGGTCTCGACTTTCAGGACGAGGATCGACTCACACAACGGTGGCACGTGGGACAGCCCTTTGGAAAGCCTCGAGGGAAAGCCACAGATCCTTGATCCACGCGAAGGGAACCATGACACTGCTGCTGCAGCTCGGGAGGAAAGCGCACGTGCATGCTCCCACTCGAGACAAGGACTGAATCCCCTGGGGAGACTCCAGTAGTACTCCAAAATCCATGTCAGCACTGGAGAGGAAACCTCAGTTTCCGGCACCGACTCCACACAAGTTCTTAGGCCCCGGCACCGACGGGAGAGGAATCCCGAGAGGTCCCCGTGCAACTTGCATGGGGACTGGCCTTTCCTGAGGCCCCAGAGAGGGTCCCTGAGGGCACCGTCGTAGGTCGAGAGCACCTGCCGCAACTTGAATAAATCCAGGAGGTTCTCCCTTTCAGGCGAGATGAGGACCATTTCCACTGAGACGTCTCGAGGCTAATCACACCTAACCTCTGGAAGTTACAAAGCGTCCTTCACACTCTTTCTGCAACTCAAGAAGTTCCCCGACATACCCGTTTCCACTCGAGAGGAAGCACGAGTGTCCCGCCCACATCCAGATGAGCCCGTTTCCGCCTCATAGCTCAACAGGAGGGATCCATTCCCTGCGTGGTCGGGAAAGAATTCCCGGCGTTCCCGTCACATCTCAATAGGGAGCGCTCTCCACAGGAAAGGCGAGAGGTACTCCAGGGTCGTGCCACCATTCCCAGATCCCCCAGATGTCTCAGTCCATTCCACGGAAGCTGTTTTCCCGGCACTGACTCAACTTTCAAGACGAGGATCGACTGACACCACGGTGGCACGTGGACATCACCTTGGGAAAGCGTCGTGGGAAAGCTAGTGGGAAAGCGTCGTGGGAAAGCCTCGCTTAAAGCCTCGAGGGAAAGCTACTGATCCTAGGATACATGGGAAGGGAAGCGTGACACTGCTGCTACAGTTCGGGAGGAAAGTGCACGTGCATGCCCCCACTCGAGACGAGGACTGACTCCCCTGGGGAGACTCCAGAAGTACCCCAAGATCCATGTCAGAACTGGAGAGGAATTCTCAGTTTCCGACACCGACTCCAAACAAGGTCTTAGCCCTGGCATCGATGGGAGAGGAATCCCGAGAGGACCCCGAGCAAATCGCATGGGGACTGGCCTTTCCTGAGGCCACCAGAGCGGGTCCTGAGGTCCCCGTAGTAATTCGAGAGCACCTGCCGCAACTTGAGAAAATCCAGGAGGTTCTCCCTTCTTGGCGAGATGAGGCCCATTTCCACTGATTCTCTCACGGCTAATCACACCTAACCTCTGGAACTTCCAAAGGGTCCTTCACACCTTTCTGCAATTCAAGCAGATCACAACATACCAGTCTCCACTCGAGAGGAAAAACGAGAGTCCCGCCCACATCCAGAGGAGCCCGTTTCCGACTCCTAGCTCGAGAGGAGGGATCCTTTCCCTGCGTGGTCGGGAAAGAATTCCGGCGTTCCCATCGCATCTCAAGAGGGGGCGCTCTCCACAGGGAAGGCGAGAGGAACTCAAGGGTCGTTTCACCATTCCCAGAGCCCCAGATGTCTCAGTCCATTCCAGGGAAACCTGTTTTCCCTGCACTGCCTCGACTTTCAAGCGAGGATCGACTCACACCACGGTGGCACGTGGGACAGTCCTGTGGGAAAGCGTCGTGGAAAAGCGTCGTGGGAAAGCCTCGAGGGAAAGCCACAGATCCCTTGATCCTCGCGAAGGGAAGCTCAACACTGCTGCTACAGCTCGGAGGAAAGCGCACGTGCATGCCCCGACTCGAGACGAGGACTGACTCCCCTGGGGAGACTCCAGAAACACCCCAAGATACATGTCAGCACTGGAGAGGAATCCTCAGGTTTTGGCACAGACTCCACACAAGATCTTAGGTCCCGGCATCGACGGGAGACGAATCCCGAGAGACCCATGAGCAACTCGCATGGGGACTTCCCTTTCGTGAGGCCACAAGAGGGGGTCCCTGATGTCACCGTCGTAAGTCGAGAGCACCTGCTGCAACTCGAGAAAATCCAGGAGGTTCTCCTTTCCTGGCGAGATGAGGCCCATTTCCGCTGAGGGGTCTCGAGGCTAATCACACCTAAACTCTGGAACTTCCAAAGGGTCATTCACACCCTTGCTGCAACTCAAGAAGTTCCCCAACATGCCCGTCTCCACTCGACAGGAAGCACGAGAGTCCCGCCCACATCCAGAGGAGACCCGTTTCCGCCTCCAAGCTAGAGAGGAGGGATACTTTCCCTGCGTGGTCGGGAAAGAATTCCCGGCGTTCCCGTCGCATCTCAAGAGGAGGCGCTCTCCACAGGAAAGGAGAGGAACTCCAGGGTCGTTTCACCATTCCCAGAGCCCCCAGATGTCTCAGTCCATTCCAGGGAAACCTGTTTTCCCTGCACTGCCTCGACTTTCAAGCCGAGGATCGACTCACACCACGGTGGCACGTGGGACAGCCCTGTGGGAAAGCCTCGTGGGAAAGCCTCGTGGGAAAGCCTCTTGGGAAAGCCACAGATCACTTGATACTCGCGAAGGGAAGCGCGACACTGTTGCTAAAGCTCGGGAGGAAAGCGCACGTTCATGCCCCCATTCGAGACGAGGACTGTCTCCCCTGGGAGACTCCAGAAGTACCCCAAGATCCATGTCAGCACTGGAGAGGAATCCTCCGGTTCCGCCACCTACTCCACACAAGGTTTTATGCTCCGGCATCGACGGGAGAGGAATCCCTAGAGGCCCCGAGTAACTCGCATGGGGACCGTCCTTTCGATATGCCACCAGAGCGGGTCCCTGAGGTCCCCGTCGTAAGTCGAGAGCACCTGCCACAACTCGAGAAAATCCAAGAGGTTCTCCCCTCCAGGCGAGATGAGGCCCATTTCTGCTGAGGCGTCTGGAGGCTAATCACACCTAACCTCTGGAACTTCCATAGGGTACTTCACACCCTTGCTGCAACTCAAGAAGTTCCCCATACCCGTCCCCAGTCGAGAGGAAGCACGAGAGTCCCGCCCACATCCAGAGGAGCCCCGTTTCAGCTTCCTAGCTCGAGAGGAGCGATCCTTTCCCTGCGTGTTCGGGAAAGAATTTCTGGCGTTTCCGTTGCATCTCAAGAGGAGGCACTCTCCACAGGAAAGGCGAGAGGACTCCAGGGTCATTCCCCCATTCCCAGAGTCCCCCAGATTTCTCAGTCCATTCCAGGGAAACCTGTTTTCCCTGCACTGCCTCGACTTTCAAGCCGAGGATCGACTCACACCACGGTGGCACGTGGGACAGCCCTGTGGGAAAGCATCGTGGAAAAGCCTCCTGGGAAAGCCTGGAGGGAAAGCCACAGATCCCTTGATTCACGCGAAGGGAAGCGTGACACTGCTGCTACAGCTCGGGAGGAAAGCGCACGTGCATGCCACCACTTAGAGGAGGACTGACTCCCCTGGGAGACTCCAGAAGTACCCAAGATCCATGTCAGCACTGGAGAGGAATCCTCAGGTTCGGCACCGACTCCACACAAGGTCTTAGGGCCGGCATCGACGGAGAGAGGAATCCCTAGAGGCCCGTGCAACTCGCATGGGGACTGGCCTTTCCTGAGGCCACCAGAGGGGGTCCCTGTGTTCCCCGTCGTAAGTCGAGAGCACCTGCCGCAACTCGAGAAAATCCAGGAGGTTCTCCCCTCCAGGCAAGATGAGGTCCATTTGCGCTGAGGCGTCTCGAGGCTAATCACACCTAACCTCTGGAACTTCCAACGGGTCCTTCACACCCTTGCTGCAACTCAAGAAGTTTCCCGACATACCCGTCTCCACTCGAGAGGAAGCCACGAGAGTTCCGCCCACATCCAGAGGAGCCCCGTTTCCGCCTCCTAGCTCGAGAGGAGGGATCCTTTCCCTGCGTGGTCGGGAAAGAAATTCAGCGTTCCCGTTGAATCTCAAGAGGAGGCACTCTCCACAGGAAAGGCGAGAGGAACTCCAGGGTCGTTCCCCCATTCCCAGAGTCCCCCAGATTTCTCAGTCCATTCCAGGGAAACCTGTTTTCCCTGCACTGCCTCGACTTTCAAGCCGAGGATCGACTCACACCACGGTGGCACGTGCGACAGCCCTGTGGGAAATCCTCGTGGAAAGCCTTGTGGGAAAGCCTCGAGGGAAAAGCCACAGATCCCTTTTGATAATGC
>NW_017197471.1:0-19960 GCF_001704415.2 Capra hircus
ACACACAAAACACCCTAAAGAAATGATAAGGTTCACTAAAAGATATAAGATATGATAGCTCTGGGAAAGCCCGCTCAGGGGAGGAAAAATGGGCCTATTCTTCGACTGGAACGGAGAACCTCCTGGATTTTCTCAAGTTGCGGCAGGTGATCTGGATAGGACGGGGAAACAGGACCGCTCTGGTGGCCCCAGGAAAGGCCCAGTACCCATGGATGTTGCTCGCGCGGCTCTCGGATTACCAGTTCCGTTCGGAGTACGCGGGCCTAAGACTTGTAGTGGAGTCAGGTGCTGAACTGAAGGATTCTCGTCCAGTGCTGAATGGATGTTGGGGTACTTTGGAGTCTCACCTCAGGGGAGTGTGTCTGGTCCGAGTGGGCGCACTGCGTACGCTTTCCTCCCGAGTGTAGCAGCAGTGTCACGCGTTCTCTCGCATGGCGTCACGAATCCTGTGCCTTTCTCCTCGAAGGCATTCCAAAGGGCTCTTCCACGTGCACCGTAGTGTGTGGTGGATGTCGATCGGTCTTGAAAGTGAGGCAGTTGGCAGAGAAACGTTTCGCATGGAATGGACTGAGACATCTTGGGACTCTGGGAAATGGTGTTGGCCCGGACTGCTGGAGTTCCTCTGCTTCCTGGGCGAGAGCGCTCCCTCTTGAGATGGCGACGGGAAACGCCGGAATTCTTGCCGACCAGAAATGAAATGAACTCTCTCCGAGTAGGAGGCGGAAAAGGGGCTCTTCTGGATGTGGGCGGGACTCTCGTGCTTCCCCTTGACGTGGAGCGGGTATGTCGGGAACTTCTTGAGTTGCTGCAAGCAAGCTCTGAGGACCTTGGAATTCGCAGAGTGTAGGTGTATTAGCCTCGAGTCCGGCCTCAGCGGAAATGGGCCTCATCTCGCCTGGAGGGGACTAAGCCTCCTGGATTTTCTCGACTTGCGGCAGGTGGCTCTCGACTTGCGACGGGGACCCACAGGACCCCTCTGGATGGCCTCAGGAAAGGCCAGTCCCATTCGAGTTGCTTGGGCAGCCTTTCGGGATTTCTCTCCCGTCGATGCCGGGGCCTAAGACCTTGTGTGGAGTCGGTGCCGGAACCTGAGGATCCGCTCCAGTACTGACATGAATCTTGGGTACTTCTGGAGTCTCCCCAGGGAGTCAGTCCTCGTCTGGTGGGGGATTGCACGTGCGCTTTTCCTCCGAGCTGTAGCAGCAGTGTCACGCTTTCCTTCGCGTGGATCAAGGAAGCTTGTGGCTTTCCCTCGAGGCTTTCCCACGAGGCTTTCCCACAGGGCTGTTTCAAGTGCACCGTGGTGTGAGTCGATCCTCGGCTTGAAAGTTCGAGGCAGTGAAGGGAAAACAGGTTTCCTGGAATGGACTGAGAACTGGGAGACTCTGGGAATGGTGGCACGACCGTGAAGTTCTCTCTCGCTTTCCTGTGGATATCGCTCCTCTTGAGATGCGGACGGGAATTGACACGGGAATTTCTTTCCTGAACCAACAGGGGAAAGTATCCTCTGCTCGAGCTGCGTGGCGGAATCGGGGCTCCTTGGATGTGGTCGAGATCTCAGTGCTTCCTCTCGAGTTGAGACGGGTTATGTCGGGGACTTCTTGAGTTGAAGCAAGGGTGTGAAGGACCCTTTGGAAGTTCTCGACGTTAGGTGTGTTCGCCTCGAGACGCCTCAGCGGAAATGGGCGCTCATCTCGCCTGGAGGGGAGAACGCTCCTGGATTTTCTCGATGTTGGCGGCTGTGCTCTCGACTTACGACGGGGACGCTCAGGGACGCCGCGCTCGTGGTGCCTCAGGAAAGGCAGTCCCCATGCGAATTGCTCGGGGCCTCTCCGGATTCCTCTCCCGCGATGCCGGGGCCTAAGCCTTGTGTGGAGTCGGTGCGACATGAGGATATCCTCTCAGTGCTGACATGGATCTTGGGGTACTTCTGGAGTCCCACCGGGGATGTCAGTTCCTCGTCGTGCTTAGGTGCATTCACGTGCACTTTCCTCCCGAGCTGTAGCAGCAGTGTCATCTCCTCGCGGGTGATGAAGAAATCTGGTGGCTTTAAACCGAGTTTTCGGCAGCAGGCTTTCCAACGAGGCTTTCCCACAGGGCTGTCCACGTGCCACCGTGGTGTGAGCGATCCTCGGCTTGAAAGTCGAGCAGTGCAGGGAAAAACTGGTTTTCCCTGGAATGGACTGAGACATCTGGGGGACTCTGGAATGGGTGGCACGACCCTGGAGTTCCTCTCGCCTTTCCTGTGGAGAGCGCCTGCTCTTGAGATGCGACGGGAACGCCTGGAATTCTTTCCGGAGCACGCAGGAAAGGATCCTCCTATCGAGCTAGGAGATGAAACGGGCTCCTCTGTATGTGGGCGGACTCTTGTGCTTCCTCTGAGTGGAGACGGTATGTCGGGGAACTTCTTGAGTTGCAGCAAGGGTGTGAAGGACCTTTGTAAGTTCCAGAGTTTAGGTGTGATTAGCTCAGAACGCCTCAGCAGAAATTGGCCTCATCTCGCCTGCGGGTAGAACCTCCTGGATGTCTCGAGTTGCGGCAGGTGCTCTGACCTTACGCACGGGACCTCAGGGACCCGCTCTGCGTGCCTCAGGAAAGCCCAGTCCCATGCGAGTTGCTCGGGCGGCCTGTCGGGATTCCTCTCCTTCGATGCAGGGCCTAAGACCTTGTGTGGAGTCGGTGCCGGAACCTGAGGATTCCTCTCCAGTGCAGACATGGATATTGGCGTACTTCTGGAGTCTCCCCAGGGGAATCAGTCCTCGTCTCGAGTGGGGGCATGCACGTGCGCTTTTCCTCCAGAGCTGTAGCAGCAGTGTCACGCTTCCCTTCACGTGGATCAAGGGATCAGGTGCTTTCCATCGAGGCTTTCCCACGAGGCTTTCCCACGAGGCTTTCCCACGAGGCTTTCCCACAGGGCTGTCCCACGTGCCACCGTGGTGTGAGTCGATCCTCGGCTTGAAAGTCGAGGCAGTGCAGGGAAAACAGGTTTCCCTGGAATGGACTGAGACATCTGGGGACTCTGGAATGGTGGCACGACCCTGGAGTTCCTCTCACCTTTCCTGTGGAGAGCGCCTCCTCTTGAGATGCGACGGAAACGCCGGGAATTCTTTCCCGAGCACGCAGGGAAAGGATCCCTCCTCTCGAGTAGGAGGCGGAAACGGGGCTCCTGTCGGATGTGGGTGGGACTCTCGTGCTTCCTCTCGAGTGGAGACGGGTATGTCGGGGAACTTCTTGAGTTGCAGCAAGGGTGTGAAGGACCCTTTGGAAATTCCAGAGGTTAGGTGTGATTAGCCTCGAGACACCTCAGCGGAAATGGGCCTCATCTCGCCTGGACGGGAGAACGTCCTGGATGTTTCTCGAGTTGCGGCAGGTGCTCTCGACTTACGACGGGGACCTCAGGGACCCGCTCTGGTGGCCTCAGGAAAGGCCAGTCCCCTATGCGAGTTGCTCAGGGGGCCTCTCGGGATTCCTCTCCCGTCGATAGCCTGGGCCTAAGACTCTTGTGTGGAGTCGGTGCCGGTAACCTGAGGATTCCTCTCCAGTGCTGACATGGATCTTGGGGTACTTCTGGAGTCTCCCCAGTGGGAGTCAGTCCTCGTCTCGAGTGGGGGCATGCACGTGCGTCTTTCCTCCGAGCTGTAGCAGCAGTGTCACACTTCCATTCGCGTGGATCAAGGGATCTGTGGCTTTCCCTCGAGGCTTTCCCACGAGGCTTTCCCACAGGGCTGGTTCCCACGTGCCACCGTGGGTGTGAGTCGATCCTCGCTTGAAAGTCGAGGCAGTGCAGGGAAAACAGGTTTCCCTGGAATGGACTGAGACATCTGGGGACTCTGGAATGGTGGCACGACCCTGGAGTTCCTCTCCCTTTCCTGTGGAGAGCGCCTCCTCTTGAGATGCGACGGGAACGCCGGGAATTCTTTCCCGAGCACGCAGGGAAAGGATCCCTCCTCTCGAGCTAGGAGGCGGAAACGGGGCTCCTCTGGATGTGGGCGGGACTCTCGTGCTTCCTCTCGAGTGGAGACGGGTATGTCGGGGAACTTCTTGAGTTGCAGCAAGGGTGTGAAGGACCCTTTGGAAGTTCCAGAGGTTAGGTGTGATTAGCCTCGAGACGCCTCAGCGGAAATGGGCCTCATCTCGCCTGGAGGGGAGAACCTCCTGGATTTTCTCGAGTTGCGGCAGGTGCTCTCGACTTACGACGGGGACCTCAGGGACCCGCTCTGGTGGCCTCAGGAAAGGCCAGTCCCCATTCGAGTTGCTCGGGGCCTCTCGGGATTCCTCTCCGTCGATGCGGGGCCTAAGACCTTGTGTGGAGTCGGTGCCGGAACCTGAGGATTCCTCTCCAGTGCTGACATGGATCTTGGGTACTTCTGGAGTCTCCCCAGGGGAGTCAGTCCTCGTCTCGAGTGGGGGCGTGCACGTGCGCTTTCCTCCCGAGCTGTAGCAGCACTGTCACGCTTCCCTTCGCGTGGATCAAGGATCTGTGGCTTTCCCTCTCGAGGCTTTCCCACGAGGCTTTCCCACAGGGCTGTCCCACGTGCCACCGTGGTGTGAGTCGATCCTCGGCTTGAAAGTCCGAGGCAGTGCAGGGAAAACAGGTTTCCCTGGAATGGACTGAGACATCTGGGGGACTCTGGGAATGGTGGCACGACCCTGAGTTCCTCTCGCCTTTCCTGTGGAGAGCGCCTCCTCTTGAGATGCGACGGGAACGCAGGAATTCTTTCCCGACCGCAGGGAAAGGATCCCTCCTCTCGAGCTAGGAGGCGGAAACGGGGCTCCTCTGGATGTGGGCGGGACTCTCGTGCTTCCTCTCGAGTGGAGACGGGTATGTCGGGGAACTTCTTGAGTTGCAGCAAGGGTGTGAAGGACCCTTTGGAAGTTCCAGAGTTAGGTGTGATTAGCCTCGAGACGCCTCAGCGGAAATGGGCCTCATCTCGCCTGGAGGGGAGAACCTCCTGGATTTTCTCGAGTTGCGGCAGGTGCTCTCGACTTACGACGGGGACCTCAGGGACCCGCTCTGGTGGCCTCAGGAAAGGCCAGTCCCCATGCGAGTTGCTCGGGGCCTCTCCGGATTCCTCTCCCGTCGATGCCGGGGCCTAAGACCTTGTGTGGAGTCGGTGCCGGAACCTGAGGATTCCTCTCCAGTGCTGACATGGATCTTGGGTACTTCTGGAGTCTCCCAGGGGAGTTCAGTCCTCGTCTCGAGTGGGGCATGCACGTGCGCTTTCCTCCCGAGCTGTAGCAGCAGTGTCACGCTTCCCTTCGCGTGGATCAAGGAATCTGTGGCTTTCCTCGAGGTTTCCAGAGGCTTTCCCACGAGGCTTTCCCACAGGGCTGTCCCACGTGCCACCGTGGTGTGAGTCGATCCTCGGCTTGAAAGTCGAGGCAGTGCAGGGAAAACAGGTTTCCCTGGAATGGACTGAGACATCTGGGGGACTCTGGGAATGGTGGCACGACCCTGGAGTTCCTCTCGCCTTTCCTGTGGAGAGCGCCTGCCTCTTGAGATGCGACGGGAACGCCGGAATTCTTTCCGACCACGCAGGGAAAGGATCCCTCCTCTCGAGCTAGGAGGCGGAAACGGGGCTCCTCTGGATGTGGGCGGGACTCTCGTGCTTCCTCTCGAGTGGAGACGGGTATGTCGGGGAACTTCTTGAGTTGCAGCAAGGGTGTGAAGGACCCTTTGGAAGTTCCAGAGGTTAGGTGTGATTAGCCTCGAGACGCCTCAGCGGAAATGGGCCTCATCTCGCCTGGAGGGGAGAACCTCCTGGATTTTCTCGAGTTGCGGCAGGTGCTCTCGACTTACGACGGGGACCACAGGGACCCGCTCTGGTGGCCTCAGGAAAGGCCAGTCCCATGCGAGTTGCTCGGGGCCTCTCGGGATTCCTCTCCCGTCGATGCCGGGGCCTAAGACCTTGTGTGGAGTCGGTGCCGGAACCTGAGGATTCCTCTCCAGTGCTGACATGGATCTTGGGGTACTTCTGGAGTCTCCCCAGGGGAGTCAGTCCTCGTCTCGAGTGGGGGCATGCACGTGCGCTTTCCTCCCGAGCTGTAGCAGCAGTGTCACGCTTCCCTTCGCATGGATCAAGGGATCTGTGGCTTTCCCCTTCCGAGGCTTTCCCACGAGGCTTTCCCACAGGGCTGTTCCACAGTGCCACCGTGTGTGTGTGAGTCGATCCTCGGCTTGAAAGTCGAGGCAGTGCAGGGAAAACAGGTTTCCCTGGAATGGACTGAGACATCTGGGGGACTCTGGGAATGGTGGCACGACCGCTGGAGTTCCTCTCGCCTTTTCCTGTGGAGAGCGCCTCCTCTTGAGATGCGACGGGAAACGCGGGAATTCTTTCCGACCACGCAGGGAAAGTGATCCCTCCTCTCGAGCTAGGAGGCGGAAACGGGGCTCCTCTGGATGTGGGTCGGGACTCTCGTGCTTCCTCTCGAGTGGAGACGGGTATGTCGGGGAACTTCTTGAGTTGCAGCAAGGGTGTGAAGGACCCTTTGGAAGTTCCAGAGGTTAGGTGTGATTTAGCCTCGAGACGCCTCAGCGGAAATGGGCCTCATCTCGCCTGGAGGGGAGAACCTCCTGGATTTTCTCGAGTTGCGGCAGGTGCTCTCGACTTACGACGGGGACCTCAGGGACCCGCTCTGGTGGCCTCAGGAAAGGCCAGTCCCCATGCGAGTTGCTCGGGGCCTCTCCGGGATTCCTCTCCCGTCGATGCCGGGGCCTAAGACCTTGTGTGGAGTCGGTGCCGGAACCTGAGGATTCCTCTCCAGTGCTGACATGGATCTTGGGGTACTTCTGGAGTCCTCCACCAGGGGAGTCAGTCCTCGTCTCGACTTAGGGTCATTCACGTGCAGCTTTCCTCCCGAGCTGTAGCAGCAGTGTCATGCTTCCCTTCGCGTGGATGCAAGGAATCTGTGGCTTTAACCTCGAGGTTTCGCAGCAGGCTTTCCCACGAGGCTTTCCCACAGGGCTGTCCCACGTGCCACCGTGGTGTGAGTCGATCCTCGGCTTGAAAGTCGAGGCAGTGCAGGGAAAACTAGTTTCCCTGGAATGGACTGAGACATCTGGGGGACTCTGGGAATGGTGCACGACCCTGGAGTTCCTCTCGCCTTTCCTGTGGAGAGCGCCTGCTCTTGAGATGCGACGGAACGCCTGGAATTCTTTCCGGAGCACGCAGGAAAAGGATCCTCCTATCGAGTAGGAGATGGAAACGGGCTCCTCTGTATGTGGGCGGGACTCTTGTGCTTCCTCTCGAGTGGAGACGGGTATGTCGGGAACTTCTTGAGTTGCAGCAAGGGTGTGAAGGACCCTTTGTAAGTTCCAGAGTTTAGGTGTGATTAGCCTCGAGATGCCTCAGCAGAAATTGGCCTCATCTCGCCTGCAGGGGAGAACCTCCTGGATGTTCTCGAGTTGCGGCAGGTGCTCTCGACTTACGACGGGACCTCAGGGACCCGCTCTGGTGGCCTCAGGAAAGGCCAGTCCTCATGCGAGTTGCTCGGGCGCCTGTCGGGATTCCTCTCCCATCGATGCCAGGACCTAAGACCTTGTGTGGAGTCGGTGCCGGAACCTGAGGATTCCTCTCCAGTGCAGACATGGATATTGGCGTACTTCTGGAGTCTCCCCAGGGGAATCAGTCCTCGTCTCGAGTGGGGGCATGCACGTGCGCTTTCCTCCAGAGCTGTAGCAGCAGTGTCACGCTTCCCTTCACGTGGATTTAGGGATCAGGTGCTTTCCATCGAGGCTTTCCCACGAGGCTTTCCCACGAGGCTTTCCCACAGGGCTGTCCCTCGTGTCACCGTGGTGTGAGTCGATCCTCGGCTTGAAAGTCGAGGCAGTGCAGGGAAAAGAGGTTTCCCTGGAATGGACGCAGACATCTGGGGAACTCTGGGAATGGTGGCACGACCCTGGAGTTCGTCTCACCTTTCCTGTGGAGAGCGCCTCCTCTTGAGATGCCACGGAAACGCCGGGAATTCTTTCCCGAGCACGCAGGGAAAGGATCCCTCCTCTCGAGGTAGGAGGCGGAAACGGGGCTACTGTCGATGTGGGTGGGGCTTCGTGCTTCCTCTCGAGTGGAGACGGGTATGTCGGGGAACTTCTTGAGTTGCAGCAAGGGTGTGAAGGACCCTTTGGAAATTCCAGAGGTTAGGTGTGATTAGCCTCGAGACACCTCAGCGGAAATGGGCCGCATCTCGCCTGGACGGGAGAACGTCCTGAATGTTCTCGAGTTGCAGCAGGTGCTCTCGACTTACGACGGGGACCTCAGGGACCCGCTCTGGTGGCCTCAGGAAAGGCCAGTCCCTATGGGAGTTGCTCAGGGGACCTCTCGGGATTCCTCTCCCGTCGAAGCTGGGGCCTAAGATATTGTGTCGGAGTGGGTGCCGGTACCTGAGGATTCCTCTCCAGTGCTTACGTGGATCTTGGGGTACTTCTGGAGTCTCCCCATTGGAGTCAGTCCTCGACTCGAGTGGGGGCATGCACGTGCGTTTTCCTCTCGAGCTGTAGCAGCAGTGTCGCACTTCCATTCGCGTGGATCAAGGGATCTGTGGCTTTCCCTCGAGGCTTTCCCACGAGGCTTTCCCACGAGGCTTTCCCACAGGGCGGTCCCACGTGCCACCGTGGTGTGAGTCGATCCTCGGCTTGAAAGTCGACGGCAGTGCAGGGAAAACAGGTTTCCCTGGAATGGACTGGAGACATCTGGGGGACTCTGGGAATGGTGGCAGGACCCTGGAGTTCCTCTCGCCTTTCCTGTGGAGAGCGCCTCCTCTTGAGATGCGGACGGGAACGCCGGGAATTCTTTCCAGAGCACGCAGGGAAAGGATCCCTCCTCTCGAGCTAGGAGGCGGAAACGGGGCTCCTCTGGATGTGGGCGGGACTCTCGTGCTTCCTCTCGAGTGGAGTACGGGTATGTCGGGGAACTTCTTGAGTTGCAGCAAGGGTGTGAAGGACCCTTTGGAAGTTCCAGAGGTTAGGTGTGATTAGCCTCGAGACGCCTCAGTGGAAATGGGCCTCATCTCGCCTGGAGGGGAGAACCTCCTGGATTTTCTCGAGTTGCGGCAGGTGCTCTCGACTTACGACGGGGACCTCAGGGACCCGCTCTGGTTTGCCTCAGGAAAGGCCAGTCCCCATGCGAGTTGCTCTGGGGCCTCTCGGGATTCCTCTCCCGTCGATGCAGGGGCCTAAGACCTTGGTGTGGAGTCGGTGCCGGAACCTGAGGATTCCTCTCCAGTGCTGACATGGATCTTGGGGTACTTCTGGAGTCTCCCCAGGGGAGTCAGTCCTCGTCTCGAGTGGGGGCATGCACGTGCGCTTTCCTCCCGAGCTGTAGCAGCAGTGTCACGCTTCCCTTCGCGATGGATCAAGGGATCTGTGGCTTTCCCTCGAGGCTTTCCCACGAGGCTTTCCCACGAGGCTTTCCCACAGGGCTGTCCCACGTGCCACTGTGGTGTGAGTCGATCCTCGGCTTGAAAGTCGAGGCAGTGCAGGGAAATACAGGTTTCCCTGGAATGGACTGAGACATCTGGGGGACTCTGGGAATGGTGGCACGACCCTGGAGTTCCTCTCGCCTTTCCTGCTGGAGAGCGCCTCCTCTTGAGATGCGACGGGAACGCTGCGAATTCTTTCCCGACCACGCAGGGAAAGGATCCCTCCTCTCGAGCTAAGAGGCGGAAACGGGGCTCCTCTGGATGTGGGCGGGACTCTCGTGCTTCCTCTCGAGTGGAGACGGGTATGTCGGGGAACTTCTTGAGTTGCAGCAAGGGTGTGAAGGACCCTTTGGAAGTTCCAGATGTTAGATGTGATTAGCCTCGAGATGCCTCAGCGGAAATGGGCCTCATCTCGCCTGGAGGGGAGAACCTCCTGGATTTTCTCGAGTTGCGGCAGGTGCTCTCGACTTACGACGGGGACCTCAGGGACCCGCTCTGGTGGCCTCAGGAAAGGCCAGTCCCCATGCGAGTTGCTCGGGGCCTCTCGGGATTCCTCTCCCGTCGATGCTGGGGCCTAAGACCTTGTGTGGAGTCAGTGCCGGAACCTGAGGATTCCTCTCCAGTTGCTGACATGGATCTTGGGGTACTTCTGGAGTCTCCCCAGGGGAGTCAGTCCTCGACTCGAGTGGGGGCATGCACGTGCGCTTTCCTCTCGAGCTGTAGCAGCAGTGTCGCGCTTCCATTCGCGTGGATCAAGGGATCTGTGGCTTTCCCTCGAGGCTTTCCCACGAGGCTTTCCCACGAGGCTTTCCCACAGGGCTGTCCCACGTGCCACCGTGGTGTGAGTCGATCCTCGGCTTGAAAGTCGAGGCAGTGCAGGGAAAACAGGTTTCCCTGGAATGGACGGAGACATCTGGGGGACTCTGGGAATGGTGGCAGGACCCTGGAGTTCCTCTCGCCTTTCCTGTGGAGAGCGCCTCCTCTTGAGATGGCGACGGGAACGCCGGGAATTCTTTCCAGAGCACGCAGGGAAAGGATCCCTCCTCTCGAGCTAGGAGGCGGAAACGGGGCTCCTCTGGATGTGGGCGGGACTCTCGTGCTTCCTCTCGAGTGGAGACGGGTATGTCGGGGAACTTCTTGAGTTGCAGCAAGGGTGTGAAGGACCCTTTGGAAGTTCCAGAGGTTAGGTGTTAATAGCCTCGAGACCCCTCAGGAGAAATGGGCCTCATCTCGCCTGGAGGGGAGAACCTCCTGGATTTTCTCGAGTTGCGGCAGGTGCTCTTGACTTACGACGGGGACCTCAGGGACCCGCTCTGGTTTCCTCAGGAAAGGCCAGTCCCCATGCGAGTTGCTCGGGGGCCTCTCGGGATTCCTCTCCCATCGATGCCAGGGCCTAAGACCTTGTGTGGAGTCGGTGCCGGAAGCTGAGGATTCCTCTCCAGTGCAGACATGGATATTGGCGTACTTCTGGAGTCTCCCCAGGGGAATCAGTCCTCGTCTCGAGTGGGGGCATGCACATGCGCTTTCCTCCAGAGCTGTAGCAGCAGTGTCACGCTTCCCTTCGCGTGGATCTAGGGATCAGGGGCTTTCCCTCGAGGCTTTCCCACGAGGCTTTCCCACGAGTCTTTCCCACAGGGCTGTCCCACGTGCCACCGTGGAGTGAGTCGATCCTCGGCTTGACAGTCGAGGCAGTGCTGGGAAAATAGGTTTCCCTGGAATGGACTGAGACATCTGGGGGACTCTGGGAATGGGGCCTGATCCTGGAGTTCTTTTCGCCTTTCCTGTGGAGAGCGCCTCCTCTTGAAATGCGACGGGAACGCTAGGAATTCTTTCTCGACCACGCAGGGAAAGGATCCCTCCTCTCGAGCTAGCAGGCGGAAACGGGGCCACTCTGGATATGGACGGGACTCTCCGATTCCTCTAGAGTGGAGTCGAGTATGTCGGGGAACTTCTTGAGTTGCAGCAAGGGTGTGAAGGACCCTTTGGAAGTTCCAGAGTTTAAGTGTGATTACCCCTAGTTGCCTCAGCGGAAATGGGCCTCATCTCACCTGGAGGGGAGAACCTCCTGGATTTTCTGGAGTTGCGGCAGGTGCTCTCGACTTACGATGGGGACCTCAGGGACCTGCTCTGGTGGCCTCAGGAAAGGCCAGTCCCCATGCGAGTTGCTCTGGGGCCTCTCGGGATTCCTCTCCCGTCGATGCAGGGGTCCTAAGACCTTGGTGTGGAGTCGGTGCCGGAACCTGAGGATTCCTCTCCACTTCTGACATGGATCTTGGGGTACTTCTGGAGTCCCCCCAGGGGTGTCAGTACTCGTCTCGAGTGGGGCCATGCACGTGCGCTTTCCTCCGGAGCTGTAGCAGCAGTGTCCCGCTTCCCTTCGCATGGATCAAGGGATCTGTGGCTTTCCCTCGAGGCTTTCCCACGAGGCTTTCCCACAGGGCTGTACCACGTGCCACTGTGGTGTGAGTCGATCCTCGACTTGAAAGTCGAGGCAGTGCAGGGAATACAGGTTTCCCTGGAATGGACTGAGACATTCTGGGGGACTCTGGGAATGGTGGCACGACCCTGGAGTTCCTCTCGCCTTTCCTCTGGAGAGCGCCTCCTCTTGAGATTCGACGGGAATGCTGCGAATTCTTTCCCGACCACGCAGGGAAAGGATCAAACCTCTCGAGCTAAAAGGTGGAATCGGGGCTCCTCTGGATGTGGGCGGGACTCTCGTGCTTCCTCTCGAGTGGAGACGGGTATGTCGGGGAACTTCTTGAGTTGCAGCAAGGGTGTGAAGGACCCTTTGGAAGTTCCAGATGTTAGATGTGATTAGCCTGGAGACGAGTCAGCAGAAATGGGCCTCATCTCGCCTGGAGGTGAGAAACTCCTGGATTTTCTCGAGTTGCGGTAGGTGCTCTCAACTTACGACGGGGACCTCAGGGACCCGCTCTGGTGGCCTCAGGAAAGGCCAGTCCCCATGCGAGTTGATCGGGGCCTCTCGGGATTCATCTCCCGTCGATGCTGGGGCCTAAGACCTTGTGTGGAGCCAGTGCCAGAACCTGAGGATTCCTCTCCAGTGCTGACATGGATCTTGGGGTACTTCTGGAGTCTCCCCAGGGGAGTCAGTCCTCGTCTCGAGTGGGGGCATGCACGTGCGCTTTCCTCCCGAGCTGTAGCAGCAGTGTCGCGGTTCCATTCGCGTGGATCAAGGGATCTGTGGCTTTCCCTCGAGGCTTTCCCAGGAGGCTTTCCCACGAGGCTTTCCCAGGAGGCTTTCCCACAGGGCTGTCCCACGTTGCCACCGTGGTGTGAGTCGATCCTCGGCTTGAAAGTCAAGGCAGTGCAGGGAAAACAGGTTTCCCTGGAATGGACTGAGACATCTGGGGGACTCTGGGAATGGTGGCACGACCCTGGAGTTCCTCTCGCCTTTCCTGTGGAGAGTGCCTTCTCTTGAGATGCGACGGGAACGCCTGGAATTCTTTCCCGAGCACGCAGGGAAAGGATCCCTCCTATCGAGCTAGGAGATGGAAACGGGGCTCCTCTGTATGTGGGCGGGACTCTTGTGCTTCCTCTCGAGTGGAGACGGGTATGTCGGGGAACTTCTTGAGTTGCAGCAAGGGTGTGAAGGACCCTTTGGAAGTTCCAGAGTTTAGGTGTGATTAGCCTCGAGACGCCTCAGCAGAAATTGGCCTCATCTCGCCTGGCAGGGGAGAACCTCCTGGATGTTCTCGAGTTGCGGCAGGTGCTCTCGACTTACGACGGGGACCTCAGGGACCCGCTCTGGTGGCCTCAGGAAAGGCCAGTCCTCATGCGAGTTGCTCGGGCGCCTGTCGGGATTTCCCTCCCGTCGATGCTGGGGCCTAAGACCTTGTGTGGGGTCATTGCCGGAACCTGAGGATTCCTCTCCAGTGCTGACATGAATCTTGGGATATTTCTGGAGTCTCCCCAGGGGAGTCAGTCCTCGTCTCGAGTGGGGGCATGCACGTTCGCTTTCCTCCCGAGCTGTAGCAGCAGTGTCACGCTTCCATTCGCATGGATCAAGGGATCTGTGGATTTCCCTCGAGGCTTTCCCAACGAGGCTTTCCCACGAGGCTTTCCCACAGGGCTGTTCCACGTTCCACAGTGGTGTGAGTCGATCCTCGGCTTGAAAGTCGAGGCAGTGCAGGGAAAACAGGTTTCCCTGGAATGGACTGAGACATCTGGGGGACTCTGTGATTGGTGGACACGACCCTGGAGTTCCTCTCGCCTTTCCTGTGGAGAGCGCCTCCTCTTGAGATGCGACGGGAACGCCGGGAATTCTTTCCCGAACACGCAGGGAAAGGAATCCCACCTCTCGGGCTAGGCGGTGGAAACGGGGCTCCTCTGGATGTGGGAGGGACTCTCGTGCTTCCTCTCGAGTGGAGACGGGTATGTCGGGGAACTTCTTGAGTTGGCAGCAAGGGTGTGAAGGACCCTGTGGAAGTTCCAGATGTTAGATGTGATTAGACTCGAGACGCATCAGTGGAAATGGTCCTCATCTCGCCTGGAGGGGAGAACGTCCTGGATATTCTCGAGTTGCGGCAGGTGCTCTCGACTTACGACGGGGACCTCAGGGACCCGCTCTGTGTTGGCCTCAGGAAAGGCCAGTCCCCATGCAAGTTGCTTGGGGTCCTGTCGGGATTCCTCTCCCGTCGATGTCGGGTCCTAAGATCTCGTGTGGAGTCGGTGCTGGAACCTGAGGATTCCTCTCCAGTGCTGACATGGATCTTGGGGTACTTCTGGACGTCTCCCCAGTGCAGTCAGTCCTCGTACTCGAGTGGGGCATGCACGTGCGCTTTCCTCCCGAGCTGTAGCAGCAGTGTCACCGCTTCCCTTCGCGTGGATCAACGGATCTGTGGCTTTCCCTCGAGGCTTTCCCAAGAGGCTTTCCCACGAGGCTTTCCCACAGGGCTGTCCCACGCGCCACCGTGGTGTGAGTCGATCCTTCGGCTTGAAAGTCGAGGCAGTGCAGGGAAAACAGGTTTCCCTGGAATGGACTGAGACATCCTGGGGACTCTGGGAATGGTGGCACGACCCTCGAGTTCCTCTCGCCTTTCACTGTGGAGAGCGCCTCCTCTTGAGATGCGACGGGAACGCCGGGAATTCTTTCCCGAACACGCAGGGAAAGGATCCCTCCTCTCGAGCTAGGAGGCGGAAACGGGGCTCCTCTGGATGTGGGCGGGACTCTCGTGCTTCCTCTCGAGTGGAGACGGGTATGTCGGGGAACTTCTTGAGTTGCAGCAAGGGTGTGAAGGACCCTTTGGAAGTTCCAGATGTTAGATGTGATTAGCCTCGAGACGCCTCAGCGGAAATGGGCCTCATCTCGCCTGGAACGGAGAACCTCCTGGATTTTCTCAAGTTGCGGCAGGTGCTCTGGACTTAGGACGGGGAACACAGGGACCCGCTCTGGTGGCCCCAGGAAAGGCCAGTACCCATGCGAGTTGCTCGGGGGCCTCTCGGGATTCCTCTCCCTTCGATACCGGGGCCTAAGACCTTGTGTGGAGTCGGTGCCGGAACCTGAGGATTCCTCTCCAGTGCTGAAATGGATCTTGGGGTACTTCTGGAGTCTCCCCAGGGGAGTGTGTCCTCGTCCCGAGTGGGCGCCTGCACGTACGCTTTCCTCCCGAGCTGTTAGCAGCAGTGTCACGCTTCTCTTCGCATGGGTCAAGGAATCTGTGGCTTTCCCTCGAGGCTTTCCCGAAGGGCTGTTCCACGTGCCACCGTGGTGTGTGTCGATGTCGATCCTCGGCTTGAAAGTCGAGGCAGTGCAGGGAAAACAGGTTTCCCTGGAATGGACTGAGACATCTTGGGGACTCTGGAAATGGTGGCACGACGCTGGAGTTCCTCTCGCCTTTCCTGTGGAGAGCGCCTCCTCTTGAGATGCGACGGGAACGCCGGGAATTCTTTGCCGACCACGAAATGAAATGATACCTCCTCTCGAGCTAGGAGGCGGAAACGGGGCTCTTCTGGATGTGGGCGGGACTCTCGTGCTTCCCTTGACTGGAGACGGGTATGTCGGGGAACTTCTTGAGTTGCAGCAAGGCTGTGAAGGACCCTTTGGAAGTTCCAGAGGTTAGGTGTGATTAGCCTCGAGTCGCCTCAGCGGAAATGGGCCTCATCTCGCCTGGAGGGGACAACCTCCTGGATTTTCTCGACTTGCGGCAGGTGCTCTCGACTTGCGACGGGGACCACAGGGACCCCCTCTGGAGGCCTCAGGAAAGGCCAGTCCCCATTCGAGTTGCTTGGGAGCCTTTCGGGATTTCTCTCCCGTCGATGCCGGGGCCTAAGACCTTGTGTGGAGTCGGTGCCGGAACCTGAGGATTCCGCTCCAGTACTGACATGAATCTTGGGGTACTTCTGGAGTCTCCCCAGGGAAGTCAGTCCTCGTCTGGAGTGGGGGCATGCACGTGCGCTTTCCTCCCGAGCTGTAGCAGCAGTGTCGCGCTTCCCTTCGCGTGGATCAAGGAATCTGTGGCTTTCCCTCGAGGCTTTCCCACGAGGCTTTCCCACAGGGCTGTTTCAAGTGCCACCGTGGTGTGAGTCGATCCTCGGCTTGAAAGTCGAGGCAGTGAAGGGAAAACAGGTTTCCCTGGAATGGACTGAGACACCTGGGGGACTCTGGGAATGGTGGCACGACCGTGAAGTTCCTCTCGCTTTTCCTGTGGATATCGCCTCCTCTTGAGATGCGACGGGAATGACGGGAATTCTTTCCTGACCACACAGGGAAAGTATCCCTCCTCTCGAGCTAGCGTGGCGGAATCGGGGCTCCTTGGATGTGGTCGAGACTCTCGTGCTTCCTCTCGAGTTGAGACGGGTATGTCGGGGAACTTCTTGAGTTGAAGCAAGGGTGTGAAGGACCCTTTGGAAGTTCTCGACGTTAGGTGTGTTTCGCCTCGAGACGCCTCAGCGGAAATGGGCCTCATCTCGCCTGGAGGGGAGAACCTCCTGGATTTTCTCGTGTTGCGGCTGGTGCTCTCGACTTACGACGGGGACCTCAGGGACCCGCTCTGGTGGCCTCAGGAAAGGCCAGTCCCCATGCGAATTGCTCGGGGGCCTCTCCGGATTCCTCTCCCGTCGATGCCGGGGCCTAACACCTTGTGTGGAGTCGGTGCCGGAACATGAGGATTCCTCTCCAGTGCTGACATGGATCTTGGGGTACTTCTGGAGCCTCCACCGGGGATTCAGTCCTCGTCTCGACTTAGGTCATTCACGTGCACTTTCCTCCCGAGCTGTAGCAGCAGTGTCATGCTTCCCTTCGCGTGGATGAAGAAATCTGTGGCTTTAACTCGAGGTTTCGCAGCAGGCTTTCCCACGAGGCTTTCCCACAGGGCTGTCCCACGTGCCACCGTGGTGTGAGTCGATCCTCGGCTTGAAAGTCGAGGCAGTGCAGGGAAAAACTAGGTTTCCCTGGAATGGACTGAGACATCTGGGGGACTCTGGGAATGGTGGCACGACCCTGGAGTTCCTCTCGCCTTTCCTGTGGAGAGCGCCTGCCTCTTGAGATGCGACGGGAACGCCTGGAATTCTTTCCGGAGCACGCAGGGAAAAGGATCCCTCCTATCGAGCTAGGAGATGGAAACGGGGCTCCTCTGGTATGTGGGCGGGACTCTTGTGCTTCCTCTCGAGTGGAGACGGGTATGTCGGGGAACTTCTTGAGTTGCAGCAAGGGTGTGAAGGACCCTTTGTAAGTTCCAGAGTTTAGGTGTGATTAGCCTCGAGACGCCTCAGCAGGAAATTGGCCTCATCTCGCCTGCAGGGGAGAACCTCCTGGATTTTCTCGAGTTGCGGCAGGTGCTCTCGACTTACGACGGGGACCTCAGGGACCCGCTCTGGTGGCCTCAGGAAAGGCCAGTCCTCATGCGAGTTGCTCGGGGCCTCTCGGGATTCCTCTCCCATCGATGCCAGGGGCCTAAGACCTTGTGTGGAGTCGGTGCCGGAACCTGAGGATTCCTCTCCAGTGCTGACATGGATCTTGGGGTACTTCTGGAGTCTCCCCAGGGGAGTCAGTCCTCGTCTCGAGTGGGGCATGCACGTGCGCTTTCCTCCCAGAGCTGTAGCAGCAGTGTCACGCTTCCCTTCGCGTGGATCAAGGGATCTGGTGGCTTTCCATCGAGGCTTTCCCACGAGGCTTTCCCACGAGGCTTTCCCACAGGGCTGTCCCACGTGCCACCGTGGTGTGAGTCGATCCTCGGCTTGAAAGTCGAGGCAGTGCAGGGAAAACAGGTTTCCCTGGAATGGACTGAGACATCTGGGGGACTCTGGGAATGGTGGCACGACCCTGGAGTTCCTCTCGCCTTTCCTGTGGAGAGCGCCTCCTCTTGAGATGCGACGGGAAACGCCGGGAATTCTTTCCCGAGCACGCAGGGAAAGGATCCCTCCTCTCGAGCTAGGAGGCGGAAACGGGGCTCCTCTGGATGTGGGCGGGACTCTCGTGCTTCCTCTCGAGTGGAGACGGGTATGTCGGGGAACTTCTTGAGTTGCAGCAAGGGTGTGAAGGACCCTTTGGAAGTTCCAGAGGTTTAGGTGTGATTAGCCTCGAGACACCTCAGCGGAAATGGGCCTCATCTCGCCTGGAGGGGAGAACCTCCTGGAATTTTCTCGAGTTGCGCAGGTGCTCTCGACTTACGACGGGGACCTCAGGGACCCGCTCTGGTGGCCTCAGGAAAGGCCAGTCCCATGCGAGTTGCCAGGGGACCTCTCGGGATTCCTCTCCCGTCGATGCTGGGGCCTAAGATCTTGTGTGGAGTCAGGTGCCGGAACCTGAGGATTCCTCTCCAGTGCTGACATGGATCTTGGGGTACTTCTGGAGTCTCCCCAGGGAGTCAGTCCTCGTCTCGAGTGGGGGCATGCACGTGCGCTTTCCTCCCGAGCTGTAGCAGCAGTGTCACGCTTCCTTCGCGTGGATCAAGGGATCTGTGGCTTTCCCTCGAGGCTTTCCCACGAGGCTTTCCCACGAGGCTTTCCCACAGGGCTGTCCCACGTGCCACCGTGGTGTGAGTCGATCCTCGGCTTGAAAGTCGAGGCAGTGCAGGGAAAACAGGTTTCCCTGGAATGGACTGAGACATCTGGGGGACTCTGGGAATGGTGGCACGACCCTGGAGTTCCTCTCGCCTTTCCTGTGGAGAGCGCCTCCTCTTGAGATGCGACGGGAACGCCGGGAATTCTTTCCCGACCACGCAGGGAAAGGATCCCTCCTCTCGAGCTAGGAGGCGGAAACGGGGCTCCTCTGGATGTGGGCGGGACTCTCGTGCTTCCTCTCGAGTGGAGACGGTATGTCGGGAACTTCTTGAGTTGCAGCAAGGGTGTGAAGGACCCTTTGGAAGTTCCAGAGGTTAGTGTGATTAGCCTCGAGACGCCTCAGCGGAAATGGGCCTCATCTCGCCTGGAGGGGAGAACCTCCTGGATTTTCTCGAGTTGCGGCAGGTGCTCTCGACTTATCGACGGGGACCTCAGGACCCGCTCTGGTGGCCTCAGGAAAGGCCAGTCCCCATGCGAGTTGCTCTGGGGTCCTCTCGGGATTCCTCTCCCGTCGATGCTGGGGCCTAAGACTCTTGTGTGGAGTCGGTGCTGGAACCTGAGGATTCCTCTCCAGTGCTGACATGGATCTTGGGGTACTTCTGGCGTCTCCCCAGGGCAGTCAGTCCTCGTCTCGAGTGGGGGCATGCACGTGCGCTTTCCTCCCGAGCTTAGCAAGCAGTGTCACCTTCCCTTCGCGTGGATCAGGGATCAGGGCTTCCCTCGAGCTTCCCACGAGGCTTTCCCACGAGGCTTTCCCACAGGGCTGTCCCACGTGCCACCGTGGTGTGAGTCGATCCTCGGCTTGAAAGTCGAGCAGTGCAGGGAAACAGGTTTCCCTGGAATGGACTGAGACATCTGGGGACTCTGGGAATGGTGGCACGACCCTGGAGTTCCTCTCGCCTTTCCTGTGGGAGAGCGCCTCCTCTTGAGATGCGACGGGAACGCCGGGAATTCTTTCCCGACCACGCAGGGAAAGGATCCCTCCTCCTCGAGCTAGAGGCGGAAACGGGGCTCCTCTGGATGTGGCGGGACTCTCGTCTTCCTCTCGAGTGGAGACGGTATGTCGGGGAACTTCTTGAGTTGCAGCAAGGGTGTGAAGGACCCTTTGGAAGTTCCAGAGTTTAGTGTGATTAGCCTAGTTGCCTCAGCGGAAATGGGCCTCATCTCGCCTGGAGGGAGAACTCCTGGATTTTCTCGAGTTGCGGCAGGTGCTCTCGACTTACGACGGGGACCTCAGGGACCGCTCTGGTGGCCTCAGGAAAGGCCAGTCCTTGCGAGTTGCTCGGGGCCTCTCGGGATTCCTCTCCCGTCGATGCAGGGGCCTAAGACCTTGTGTTGGAGTCGGTGCCGAACTGAGGATTCCTCTCCAGTGCTGACATGGATCTTGGGTACTTCTGGAGTCCCCAGGGGTCAGTCTCGTCTCGAGTGGGGCCATGCACGTGCGCTTTCCTCCCGAGCTGTAGCAGCAGTGTCCGCTTCCTTCGTGGATCAAGGGATCTGTGTTTCCCCTCGAGGCTTTCCA
>NW_017197472.1:0-8057 GCF_001704415.2 Capra hircus
AGTCAGTCCTCGTCTCGAGTGGGGGCATGCACGGGCGCTTTCCTCCTGATCTGTAGCAGCCAGTGTCACGCTTCCCTTCTCGTGGATCAAGGGATCAGGGGCTTTCCCACGAGGCTTTCCACAGGGCTGTCCCACGTGCCACCGTGGTGTGAGTCGATCCTCGGCTTGAAAGTCGAGGCAGTGCAGGAAAACAGGTTTCCTGGAATGGACTGAGACATCTGGGGGACTCTGGGAATGGTGGCACGACCCTGGAGTTCCTCTCGTCTTTCCTGTGGAGACGCCTCCTCTTGAGATGCGACGGGAATGCCGGAATTCTTTCCCCGCCACGCAGGAAAGGATCCCTCCTCTCGAGTAGGAGGCGGAAATGGGGCTCCTCTGGATGTGGCGGGACTCTCGCGATTCCTCTAGAGTGGAGACGGGTATGTCGGGTACTACTTGAGTTGCAGCAAGGGTGTGAAGGACCCTTTGGAAGTTCAGAGGTAGTGTGATTAGCCTCGAGACACCTCAGCGGAAATGGGCCTCATCTCGCTGGAAGGTAGAACCTCCTGATTTTCTCGAGTTGTGGCAGGTGTCTCGACTTACGACGTGGACCTCAGGGACCCGCTCTCTGTGGCCTCAGGAAAGGCATCCCCATGCGAGTTGCTCGGGGCCTATCGGGATCCTCTCCCGTCGATGCCGGGCTAAGACCTTGTGTGGAGTCGTTTGCGGAACCTGAGATTCCACTCCAGGGCTGCATGGATCTTGGGGTAATTTGGAGTCTCCCCAGGGGATCAGTCCACGTCTCGACTGGGGCATGCACGTGTGTTTCCTCCCAGCTGTAGCACAGTGTCACGCTTCATTTCGCGTGGATCAAGGATCTGTGGCTTTCCCTCGAAGCTTTCCACGAGGCTTTCCACGAATCTTTTCCCACAGGGCTCTCCCACGTGCCACCGTGGTGTGAGTCGATCCTCGATTGAAAGTCGAGGCAGTGCACGGAAAACAGTTTTCCTGGAATGGACTGAGACATCTGGGGGCTCTGGAAATGGTGGCACGACCCTGGAGTTCTCTCGCCTTTCCTGTGGAGAGCGCCTCCTCTTGAAATGTGACAGGAATGCGGGGAATTCTTTCCCCACGACGCAGGGAAAGGATCCTCTCTCGAGCTAGGAGGCGGAAATGGGCTCCTCTGGATGTAGGCGGGACTCTCGTGCTTCCTGTTGAGTGGAGACGAGGATGTCGGGGAACTTCTTGAGTTGCAGCAAGGTGTGAAGGACCCTTTGGAAGTTCCAGAGGTTAGGTGTGATTTGCCTCCAAACGCCTCAGCGGAAATGGCCTCATCTCTCCTGGAGGGGGAGAACCTCCTGGATTTTCTCGAGTTGCGGCAGGTGCTCTCGACTTACGACGGGGACCTCAGGGACCCGCTCTGGTGGCCTCACGAAAGGCCAGTCCCCATGCCAGTTGCTCGGGGGGCCTATAGGGATTCCTCTCCCGTCGATGCCGGGGCCTAAGACCTTGTGTTGAGTCGGTGCCGGAACCTGAGGATTCCTCTCCAGTACTGACATGGACCTTGTGGTACTTCTGGAGTCTCCCCAGCGGAGTAAGTCCTCGACTGGTGTGGGGGCATGCACGTGCTATTTCCTCCGAGCTGTAGCAGCAGTGTCACGCTCCCTTCGCGTGGATCAAGGATCTGTGGCTTTCCCTCGAGGCTTTCCCACGAGGCTTTCCCACGAAGTTTTACCACAGGGCTATCCCACGTGCGACCGTGGTGTGAGTCGATCCTCGGCTTGAACGTCGAGGCAGTGCAGGGAAAACAGGTGTCCCTGGAATGGACGGAGACATCTGGGGCTCTGGAATGGTGGCCACGACCCTGGAGTTCCTCTCGCCTTTCTGTGGAGAGCACCTCATCTTGAGATGCGACGGGAACGCCAGGAATTCTTTCCAGACCAGGCAGGGAAAGGATCCCTCCTCTCGAGCTAGGAGGCGGAAAGGGGGCTCCTCTGGATGTTGTCGGGACTCTTGTGCTTCCTCGCGATTGGAGACGGGTATGTCGGGGAACTTCTTGAGTTGCAGCAAGGGTGTGAAGGACCCTTTGGAAGTTCCAGAGTTTAGGTGTGATTAGCCTCGAGACACCTAAGCGGAAATGGGCCTCATCTCGCCTGGAAGGTTAGAACCTCCTGATTTTCTCGAGTTGTGCAGGTGCTCTCGACTTACGACGGGACCTCAGGGACCCGCTCTCGTGGCCTCAGGAAAGGCCAGTCCCCATGCGAGTTGCTCGGGGGCCTATAGGGATTCCTCTCCCGTCGATGCCGGGGCCTAAGACCTTGTGTGGAGTCGTTTGCGGAACCTGAGGATTCCTCTCCAGGGCTAGCATGGATCTTGGGGTAATTCTGGAGTCTCCCCAGGGGAGTCAGTCCACGTCTCGAGTGGGGCATGCACGTGCGCATTCCTCCCCAGCTCTAGCAGCCGTGTCACGCTTCCCGAGATCAAGGGATCTGTGGCTTCCCTAGACGCTGTCACGTGTCAGTGAGTCGATCCTCGGCTTGAAAGTCGAGGCAGTGCAGGGAAAACAGGTGTCCCTGGAATGGACGGAGACATCTGGGGGACTCTAGTAATGGTGGCACGACCCTGGAGTTCCTCTGGCCTTTCCTGTGGAGAGCACCTCATCTTGAGATGTCACGGAACGCCAGGAATTCTTTCCAGAACAGGCAGGGAAAGGATCCCTTCTCTCGCGCTAGGAGGCGGAAACGGGGCTCCTATGGATGTGGGCGGGACTCTCGTGCTTCCTCTCGAGTGGAGACGGGTATGTCGGGAACTTCTTGAGTTGCAGCAAGGGTGTGAAGGACCCTTTGGAAGTTCCAGAGGTTAGGTGTGATTAGCCTCGAGAAGCCTCAGCGGAAATGGGCCTCATCTCGCCTGGAGGGAGAACCTCCTGGATTTTCTCGAGTTGCGGCAGTTCCTCTCGACTTACGACGGGACCTCAGGGACACGCTCTGGTGGCCTCAGGAAAGGCCAGTCCCCAAGCGAGTTGCTCGGGGGCCTCTCGAGATTCCTCTCCTGTCGATGCTGGGGCCTAAGACCTTGTGTGGAGTCGGTGCCAGAACCTGAGGATTCCTCTCCAGTGCTGACATGGATCTTGCGGTACTTCCTGAGTCTCCCCTGGGGAGTCAGTCCTCCTCTCGAGTGGGGGGCATGCACGTGCGCTTTCCTCCCCAGCTCTAGCAGCAGTGTCACGCTTCCGTCGAGTGGGTCAAGGGATCTGTGGCTTTCCCACGAAGCTTTCCCACAGGGCTGTCCCACGTGCCACCGTGTGTGAGTCGATCCTCGGCTTGAAAGTCGGCAGTGCAGGGAAAACAGGTTTCCCTAAATGGACTGAGACATCTGGGGGACTCTGGGAATGGTGGCACGACCCTAGAGTTCCTCTCGCCTTTCCTCTGGAGAGCGCCTCCTCTTGAGATGCGACGGGAACGCCGGGAATTCTTTCCCGACCACGCAGGGAAAGATCCCTCCTCTCGAGCTAGGAGGCGGAAACAGCGCCTCCTCTGGATGAGGGCGGGACTCTCGTGCTTCCTCTCGAGTGGAGACGGGTATGTCGCGGAACTTCTTGAGTTGCAGCAAGGTGTGAAGGACCCTTTGGAAGTTCCAGAGGTTAGGTGTGATTAGCCTCGAGACGCCTCAGCGGAAATGGGCCTCATCTCGCCTGGAGGGAGAACCTCCTGGATTTTCTCGAGTTGCGGCAGGTGCTCTCAACTTACGACGGCGTCCTCAGGGACCCGCTCTGGTGGCCTCAGGAAAGGCCAGTCCCCATGCGAGTTGCTCGGGGGCCTCTCGGGATTCCTCTCCCGTCGATGCCGGGGCCTAAGACTGCCGGAGCCAGTGTGAGCAAGCCCGCCCGTGACAAGGTTATGAGGAAGGAAGCTGACATACGCAAGGCGTGCTCAGACTTCAGGGACCCCTCTGGAAGTTTTTAAGCATGTACCCCAACAAATATCTGCCGTTTTTGTGCTCTGCTTTTTCACTCTTCTGACCTTTTCTGGAAAAAGTCAATTCAGCGCGTTAGTCTTCTGCATTTGAAAGAGTGTTTCAATCCAAAAACCCTCTGATGGCTTTCTAGCCTGCCTGTAGGACTCGTACAGCTGCGCTTGTGATTGTTTGAGGCCTCCTGACCGCAGGAGGCACAGGAAGCTTAAAACATCCTAGGAATGCAGGAGCTTTCGAGGAGTCAAAATCTTTAGAATAGGACTGATTAAAAGTTTCATTTTTTGGGTCAATGCTTGCTGCCAAAATTTCATATCCTTTATTTTTTAGATATAGTTGGTATATAGAAAAACAAGTAGTAGACCTGGTATTAGCAACATTATATCTTTGAGTTAAGTACCTTCTTTGTTATAACCCACTGCACATTTGTTCTATAGAGATGTAACTTTAATGCTTTAAGGAGATGCAGATTAAAGAAAAACACTTCAGGGGAAACAAAATTAACATTCATTAAGGAAGAGAGCCAAAAAGTGTTAACAAGCCTCTTGCCAGAAGATAATGTAAATCACCTGAGACCTTTTGTATACAAAATGATATACAGAAAGAATCTGGGTTGTGAACGCTACATAATTTTGTGTTATCCATTGATCTCCATGTTTTTATCAAAAATATAAAAGGCCTTGTGAACAATAAAGGAGGAGGCCAGGGTCCGGGGGCCAGTTTCTCGACCAGCTTCTCGAACTAGTCTCTCAGCCTGGTTTTCTTGGGACTCTGGCTCCCCCGTGTCTTTCTCTCTCTTTCTTCTTCTCTACCTTTCCTTCTCTCTGCTCTTTTACTTTAACTTCAAGGCTGAATCTCCACCTGGAGTGCGGAGGCTAGCAAGGTCTACTTACTTGCCCTGGCTGTTAAGACCTGCACGAAAGCGGAGCTTAAGGCGAGGCACACTTAGATATTCAAGCGGGCGCCGGTGGCCCAAAGTAGGTGGTGCAAATTCCTTTGTGTGGAATTTTATCGGCCTTCCGCGTAAACCAAGCTATTCAGCCGTCTTCCTCCACTTAATCTTCTTACTACACTATAGTTTCCAAATCTAATCTTACATTAATAAATAAACAAGTCTTTCCACGACAACGCCGTCCACAGTTCGAATTCCCTGGATCCACCGGGGCTGGAGCCCGGCATAAGACCTTGAGTGGAGTCGGTGCCGGAACCTGAGGATTCCTCTCCAGTGCTGACATGGATCTTGGGGTACTTCTGGAGTCTCCCCAGGGGAGTCAGTCCTCGTCTCGAGTGGGGGCATGCACGTTTGCTTTCCTCCCGAGCTGTGGCAGCAGTGTGGCGCTTCCTTCGTGTGGATTAAGGGATCTGTGCTTTCCATCGAGGCTTTCCCAGGAGGCTTTCCCACGAGGCTTTCCCACGAGGCTTTCCCACAGGGCTGTCCCACGTGCCACCGTGGTGTGAGTCGATCCTCGGCTTGAAATTCGAGGCAGTAGACGAAAATCAGGTTTCCCTGGAATGGAGTGAGACATCTGGGGACTCTGGAATGCTGGCACGACCCTGGAGTTCCTCTCGCCTTTTCTGTGGAGAGGGCCTCCTCTTGAGATGCAAAGGGAACGCAGGGAATTCTTTCCCGACCACGCAGGGAATGGATCCCTCCTCTCGAGCTAGGAGGCGGAAACGGGGCTCCTCTGGATGTGTGCAGAACCCTTGTGCTTCCTCTCGAGTGGAGACGGGTAAGTCGGGGAACTTCTTGAGTTGCAGCAAGGGTGTGAAGGACCCTTTGGATGTTCAAGATGTTAGAAGTGATTAGCCTCGAGACACCTCAGTGGAAAAGGGCCTCATCTCGCCTGGAGGGGAGAACCTCCTGGATTTTCTCGAGTTGCGGCAGGTGATTTCGACTTACGACGGGGACCTCAGGGACCGCTCTGCTGGCCTGAGTAAAGGCCAGTCCCATTCGAGATGTTTGGGGGCCGCTCGGGATTCCTCTCACGGCGATGCCGGGCCTAAGACCTTGTGTGGAGTCGGTGTTGGAACCTGAGTATTCTCTCCGGTTCTGGCATGGATCTTGGGTACTTCTGGAGTCTCCCCAGGGGAGTCAGTCCTCGTCTCGAGTGGGGCATGCACGGGCGCTTTCCTCCCGATCTGTAGCAGCAGTGTCAAGCTTCCCTTCTCGTGGATCAAGGATCAGGGGCTTTCCTCGAGGCTTTTCCAAGAGGCTTTCCCACGAGGCTTTCCCACAGGGCTGTCCCACGTTCCACCGTGGTGTGAGTCGATCCTCGGCTTGAAAGTCGAGGCAGTGCACGGAAAACAGGTTTCCCTGGAATGGACTGAGACATCTGGGGGACTCTGGGAATGATGGCACGACCCTGGAGTTCCTCTCGTCTTTCCTGTGGAGAGCGCCTCCTCTTGAGATGCGACGGGAATGCCGGGAATTCTTTCCCTGCCACGCAGGAAAGGATCCCTCCTCTCGAGCTAGGAGGCGGAAATGGGCTCCTCTGGATGTGGGCGGGACTCTCGCGATTCCTCTAGAGTGGAGACGGGTATGTCGGGGTACTACTTGAGTTGCAGCAAGGTGTGAAGGACCCTTGGAAGTTCCAGAGGTTAGGTGTGATTAGCCTCGAGACGCCTCAGCGGAAATGGCCTCATCTAGCCTGGAGGGGAGAACCACCTGGATTTTCTCGTGTTGCGTCAGGTGCTCTCGACTTACGACGGTGACCTCAGGGACCCGCTCTGGTGGCCTCAGGAAAGGCCAGTCCCCATGCGAGTTGCTCGGGGCCTCTCGGGATTCCTCTCCTCTCGATGCGAGCCCCAAGTCCTTGTGTGAGGTCGGTGCCGGAACCTGAGGATTCCTCTCCAGTGCTGATATGGATCCTGGGTACTTCTGGAGTCTCCCCAGGGAGTCAGTCCTCGTCTGGAGTGGGGCATGCACGTGCGCTTTCCTCCAGAGCTGTAGCAGCAGTGTCACGCTTCCTTCGCGTCGATCAAGGGATCTGTGGCATTCCCTCGAGGCATTCCCTCGAGGCTTTCCCACGAGGCTTTCCCTCAGGGCTGTCCCACGTGCCACCGTGGTGGGAGTCGATCCTCGGCTTGAAAGTCGAGGCAGTGCAGGGAAAACAGGTTTCCCTGGAATGGACTGAGACATCTGGGGGATTCTGCATTGGTGGTACGACCTGGAGTTCCTCTCGCCTTTCCTGTGGAGAGCGCCTCCTCTTGAGATGCGACGGGAACGCGGGAATTCTTTCCCGACCACGCAGGGAAAGGATCCTCCTCTTGTGCTATGAGGCGGAAACTGGGCTCCTCTGGATGTGGGCGTGACTCTCGTGCTTCCTCTCGAGTGGAGACGGGTATGTCGGGGAACTTCTTGAGTTGCAGCATGGTGTGTGGGTCCCTTTGGAAGTTCCAGAGGTTAGGTGTGATTAGCCTCGAGACGCCTCAGCGGAAATGGGCCTAATCACACCTGGACGGGAGAACCTCCTGGATTTTCTCGAGTTGCGGCAGGTGCTCTCGACTGACGACGGGGACCTCGGGACCCGCTCTGGTGGCCTCAGGAAAGGCCAGTCCCCATGCGAGTTGCTCCGGGCCTCTTGGATTCCTCTCACGGCGATGCCGGGGCCTAAGACCTTGTGTGGAGTCGTGTTGGACCTGAGTATTCCTCTCCGGTTTCTGGCATGGATCTTGGGTACTTCTGGAGTCTCCCCAGGGAGTCAGTCCTCGTCTCGAGTGGGGGCATGCACGGGCGCTTTCCTCCCATCTGTAGCAGCAGTGTCACGCTTCCCTTCTCGTGGATCAAGGGATCAGGGCTTTCCCACGAGGCTTTCCACAGGGCTGTCCCACGTGCCACCGTGCGTGTGAGTCGATCCTCGGCTTGAAAGTCGAGGCAGTGCAGGGAAAACAGGTTCCCTGGAATGGACTGAGACATCTGGGGGACTCGGGAATGGTGGCACGACCCTGGAGTTCCTCTCGTCTTTCCTGTGGAGAGCGCCTCCTCTTGAGATGCGACGGAATGCCGGAATTCTTTCCCCGCCACGCAGGGAAAGGATCCCTCCTCTCGAGCTAGGAGGCGGAAATGGGGCTCCTCTGGATGTGGCGGGACTCTCGCGATTCCTCTA
>NW_017197473.1:0-8055 GCF_001704415.2 Capra hircus
CCCGTTTCCGCCTCCTAGCTCGAAGGAGGATCCTTTCCCTGCGGGGGGGAAAGCGTTTCCCATCGCATCTCAAGAGGAGGCGCTCTCCACAGGAAAGGCGAGAGGAACTCCAGGGTCGTGCCACCATTCCCAGAGTCCCCCAGATGTCTCAGTCCAGGGATGTTTTCCCTGCACTGCCTCGACTTTCAAGCCGAGGATCGACTCACACCACGGTGGCACGTGGGACAGCCCTGTGGGAAAGCCTCGTGGGAAAGCCTCGTGGGAAAGCCTAAGGGAAAGCCACAGATCCCTTGATCCACATAAAAGGGAAGCGTGACACTGCTGCTACAGCTCGGAGGAAATGCACGTGCATGCCCCACTGGAGACGAGGACTGACTCCCCTGGGGAGACTCCAGAAGTACCCCAAGATCCATGTCAGCACTGGAGAGGAATCCTCAGGTTCCGGCACCGACTCCACACAAGGTCTTAGGCCCCGGCATCGACGGGAGAGGAATCCCGAGAGGCCCCCGAGCAACTCGCATGGGGACTGGCCTTTCCTGAGGCCACCAGAGCGGGTCCCTGAGGTCCCCGTCGTAAGTAAAGAACACCTGCCGCAACTCGAGAAAATCCAGGAGGTTCTCCCCTCCAGGCGAGATGAGGCCGGTTTCCGCTGAGGCGTCACCAGGCTAATCACACCTAAGCTCTGGAACTTCCAAAGGTCCTTCACACCCTTGCTGCAACTCAAGAAGTTCCCCGACATACCCGTCTCCACTCGAGAGGAAGCACGAGAGTCCCGCCCACATCCAGAGGAGCCCCGTTTCCGCATCCTAGCTCGAGAGGAGGGATCCTTTCCTGCGTGGTCGGAAAGAATTCCCGCCGTTTCGTCACATCTCAAGTGGAGGCGCTCTCCACAGGAAAGGTGAGAGGTACTCCAGGGTCGTGCCACCATTCCCAGTGTCCCCCAGATGTCTCAGTCCATTCCAGGGAAACCTGTTTTCCCTGCACTGCCTCGACTTTCAAGCCGAGGATCGACTCACACTACGGTGCCACGTGGGACAGCCCTGTGGGAAGCCTCGAGGGAAAGCCACAGATCCTTGATCCACGAAAGCGTGACACTGCTGCTACAGCTCGGGAGGAAAGCGCACGTGCATGCCCCACTCGAGACGAGGACTGACTCCCCTGGGGAGACTCCAGAAGTACCCCAAGATCCATGTCAGCACTGGAGAGGAATCCTCAGTTTCCGGCACCGACCACACAAGGTCTTAGGCCCGGCATCGACGGGAGAGGAATCCCGAGAGGCCCCGAGCAACTGGGGACTGGCCTTTCTGAGGCCACCAGAGCGGGTCCCTGAGGTCCCCGTCGTAAGTCGAGAGCACCTGCCGCAACTCGAGAAAATCAGGAGGTTCTCCCCTCCAGGCGAGATGAGGCCCATTTCCGCTGAGGCGTCTCGAGGCTAATCACACTAACTCTGGAACTTCCAAAGGTCCTTCACACCCTTGCTGCAACTCAAGAAGTTCCCCGACATACCCGTCTCACTCGAGAGGAAGCACGAGAGTCCCGCCCACATCCAGAGGAGCCCGTTTCCGCCTCCTAGCTCGAGAGGAGGGATCCTTTCCCTGCGTGGTCGGGAAGAATTCCCGGTTCCCGTCGCATCTCAAGAGGAGGCGCTCTCCACAGGAAAGGCGAGAGGAACTCCAGGGTCGTGCCACCATTCCAGAGTCCCCAGATGTCTCAGTCCATTCCAGGGAAACCTGTTTTCCCTGCACTGCCTCGACTTTCAAGCCGAGGATCGACTCACACCACGGTGGCACGTGGGACAGCCTGTGTGTGGGAAAGCCTCGTGGAAAGCCTCGAGGGAAAGCCTCCCTTGATCCACGCGAAGGGAAGCGTGACACTGCTGCTACAGCTCGGAGGAAAGCACGTGCATGCCCCCTCGAGACGAGGACTGACTCCCCTGGGGAGACCAGAAGTACCCCCAAGATCCATGTCAGCACTGGAGAGGAATCCTCAGGTTCCGGCACGAATCCACACAAGGTCTTAGGCCCCGGCATCGACGGAAAGGGTTCCCGAGAGGCCCCACATCAACTCTCATGGGGACTGGCCTTTCCTGAGGCCACCAGAGCGGGTCCCTGAGGTCCCCGTCGTAAGTCCAGAGCACGTGCCACAACTCGAGAAAATCCAGGAGGTTCTCCCCTCCAGGCGAGATGAGGCCCATTTCCGCTGAGGTGTCTCGAGGCTAATCACACCTAACCTCAGGAACTTCCAAAGGATCCTTCACACCCTTTCTGCAACTCAAGAAGTTCCCCGACATACCCGTCTCCACTCGAGAGGAAGCACGAGAGTCCCGCCCACATCCAGAGGAGCCCCGTTTCCGCCTCCTAGCTCGAGACGGGGAATCCTTTCAGTGTGTGGTCGGGAAAGAATTCCCGGTGTTCCCGTCGCCTCTCAAGAACAGGCGCTCTCCACAGGAAAGGCCAGAGGAACTCCAGGGTCGTGCCACCATTCCCAGAGTCCTCCAGATGTCTCAGTCCATGCCAGGGACACCTGTTTTCCCTGCACTGCCTCGACATTCATGCAGATGATCGACCACACAACGGTGGCACTTGGGACAGCCCTGTGGGAAAGCCTGTTTGGAAAACTTGGTGGGAATGCCCAGAGGGAAAGCCACAGATCCCTTGATCGTCGGGCCGGGAAGACTGACACTGGTTCTAGAGCTCGGGAGGAAAGCGCACGTGCATGCCCCCACTCGAGATGAGGACTGAATCGCCTGGGGAGACTCCAGAAGTACCCCAGGATCCATGTCAGGCCTGGAGAGAAATCCTCACGTTCCGGCCCCAACTCCAGACAAGGTCTTAGGTTCCGGCATCTACGGTAGAGGAATCCAGGGAGGTCCCCTAGCAACTCGCATGGGGACCTGCCTTTCCTGAGGCCACCAGAGCGGGTCCCTGAGGTCCCCGTCGTAAGTCGAGAGCACCTGCCGCAAGTCGAGAAAATCCTGGAGGTTCTCCCCTCCAGGCGAACAGAGGCGAATTATTGCTGAAGCATCTCGAGGCCAATCACACCTACCCCCTGAACCGTCCAAAGGTTCCTTCACACCCTTGCTGCAACTCAAGAAGTTCCCCGATATACCCGTATGCACTCGAGAGGAAGCAGAAGGGTCCCGCCCACATCCAAAGGAGCCCCGTTTCCGCCTCTTTGCTCGAGATGAGGGATCCTTTCCCTACTTGGTCGAAAAAGAATTCCCGAGGTTCCCGTCGCATCTCAAGAGGAGGCCCTCTCCACAGGAAAGGGGATAGGTACTCCAGGTCAGGCCACCATTCCAAGAGTCCCCCAGATGTCTCAGTCCATTTCAGAGGAACCTGTTTTCCCCAAACTGCCTCGACTTTCACGCCGAAGATCGACTCAAACCACAGTGGCACGTGGGACAGCCCTGTGGTAAAGCCTCGTAGGAAAGCCTCGAGGGAAAGCCACAGATCCCTTGATCCACGCGATGGGAAGCGTGACACTGCTTCCACAGCTCGGGAGGAAAGCGCACGTGCATGCCCCACTCGAGACGAGGACTGACTCCCCTGGGGAGACTCCAGAAGTACCCCAAGATCCATGTCAGCACTGGAGAATAATTCTCAGTTTACGGCCCCGACTTCACAAAAGGTCTTAGGCCCCAGCATTGAAGGGAGAGGAATCCTGAGAGGCCAATAAGCAACTCGCACGGAGAGTGGCCTTTCCTGAGGCCACCAGATAGGGTCCCTGTGGTCCCCGTCGTAAATCGAGAGCACCTACCGCAACTCGAGAAAATCCTGGAGATTCTCCCCTCCAGGCTAGATGAGGCCCATTTCCGCTGAGGCGACTCGAGGCTAATCACATCTAACCTTTGGAACTTCCATAGGGTCCTTCACACCCTTGCTGCAACTCAAGAAGTTCCCCGACATACCCTTGTCCACTCGAGAGGAAGCGCGAGCGTCCCTTGCACATCCAGAGAAGGCCCTTTTCCTCCTGTAGCTCGAGATGAGGGATCCTTTCCCTGCGTGGTCGGGAAAGAATTCCTGGCATTCCCGTCGCATCCAAGAGGAAGCGCTCTCCACAGGAAAGGCGAGAGGAACTCCAGGGTCGTGCCACCATTCCAAGAGTCCCCCAGAGGACTGAGTCCATTCCAAAGGAAACTCTTTTACCTGCACTGCCTTGACTGTCACGTCGAGGATCGACTCACACCACGGTGGCACGTGGGACAGCCCTGTGTGTTAGCCTCGTGGGAAAGCCTCATGGGAAATCCTACAGGGAAAGCCACACATCCCTTGATCCACCCGTCGGGTAGCATGACACTGCTGCCACCTTTAGGGAGGAAAGCCCACGTGCATTTCCCCACTCGAGACGAGGACTGACTCCCCTGGGGAGAGTCCAGAAGTACCCAAAAATCCACGTCAGCACTGGAGAGGAATCCTCAGTTTCCGGTCCCAACTCAACACAAGGTCTTTGACTCGGGAAATGCAAGCAGTTAAAAGATCTCTCCTTTGGAGCCTCGAGGGGGATCGGGGCTTCTCTGGATGTGGGCGGGACCCTCGTGCTTCCTTTGAGTGTAGACGGGTATGTCGGGAAAGCTCTTGAGTTGCAGCAAGTGTGTGAAGGAACCATTGGAAGTTCCAGAGGTTAGGTGTGCTTAGCCTCTAGATGCGTCAGTGGAAATAGGCCTCATTTTGCCTGTAGGGGAGAACCTCCTGGATTTTCTCGAGTTACGGCAGGTGCTCTCGAATTACGACGGGGACCTCAGGGAACCTGTCTCGTGGCCTCAGGAAAGGCCAGTCCCCATGCAAGTTGCCAGGGGGACTCTCGGGATTCCTCTTGGGTCGATGCCGGGGCCTAAGACCTTGTGTGGAGTCGAGGCCGGATCCTGAGGATTCCTCTCCAGTGCTGACATGGTTCTTGGGGTACTTCTGGAGTCTCCCCAGGGAAGTCAGTCCTCGTCTCGAGTGTGGGCATGCACGTGCGCTTTCCTCCCGAGCTGTAGCAGCAGTGTCACGCTTCCTAACGCGTGGTCAAGGGATCTGTAGCTTTCACTCAAGTCTTTCCTTCAAGGCTTTCCCAAGAGTCTTTCCCACAGGGCTGTCCCACCTGCCACCATGGTGTGAGTCGATCCTCGGCTTGAAAGTCGAGGCAGTGCAGGGAAAACAGGTTCCTCTGGAATGGACTGTGACATCTGGGGGACTCTTGGAATGGTGGTACGACCCTGGAGTTCCGCTCGCCTTTCCTGTGGAGAGCGCCTCCTCTTGAGATGGGACGGGAACGCCGGGAATTCTTTCCCGACCAAGCAGGGAAAGGATCCGTCATCTCGAGGTCCGAGGCAGAAACGGGGCTCCTCTGGATGTGGGCGGGACCCTCGTGCTTCCTCTGGAGTGGAGACGGTATGTCGGGGAACTTCTTGAGTTTCAGCAAGGTTGTGAAGGAACCTTTGGAATTTCCAGAGTTTAGGTGTGATTAGCCTCGAGTGCCTCAGCGGAAATTGGCCTCATCTTGCCTGGAGGGGAGAACCTCCTGGATTTTCTCGAATTGTGGCAGGTGTTCTCAACGTACGCTGGGACCTCAGGGACCCGCTCTGGTGGCGTCAGGAAAGGCCAGTTCCCATCCGAGTGGCTACGGGGCCTCTCAGGATTCCTCTCCCGTCGATGGTGGGGCCTAAGACCTTGTGTGAAGTCGAGGCCGGTACCTGAGGATTCCTCTCCCGTGGTGACATGGTTCTTGGGGTACTTCTTGAGTCTCCCCAGGGGTGTCAGTCCTCTTCTCAGCGGGATCATGCAAGAACGCTTACCTCCTGAGCTGCAGTAGCAGTGTCACGCTGCCCGTCGCGTGATCAAGAGATCTATGTCTTTCCCTCGAGGTATTTCTCACGGGGCTTTCCCTCGAGGCTTTCCCACGAGGCTTTCCCACATCGCTGTCCCACGTGCCACCATGGTGCCAGTCGATCCTCGGCGTGAAAATCAAGGCAGTGCAGGGAAAACAGGTTCCTCTGGAATGGACTGAGACATCTGGGGGACTCTTGGAATTGTGGCACGACCCTGGAGTTCCTCTCGCCTTTCCTGTGGAGAGCGCCTCTTCTTGAGATGCGGTGGGAACGCCGGGAATACTTTCCCGACCAAGCAGGGAAAGTCCGTGGTCCAGCCCCGGTGGATCCAGCGTGATTCGAAGGTGGGGACGTAGTCGTCGTCTTTGGAAATATACATATTTAATCCCAGATATAAAGAGATTAGAAATGGATTGTGTAGTAGGAAGATTATTGGAGAAAAAGAGGCTGAATAACTTGGATTACGTGGAATAGCATCCATCCTCCAGTAGAGAATTCAGCCAGAAAAACGGGAGCAAAAAAGAAGCGACATGGGGGAATCAGTCTTTCCGGAAACTGATCTGATTTCTTTATTTTTGGTTTTGCTTGTATACCTCTTGTTACACATAGGGATGAATACAGAGTCACGCAGGAGTCGGCATCCTGACCTTTATCAAAATCAGGTGCTTCACATAAATGTATAAAAAAAAGGTCTTAGGGATCTTACATCATCTTCTGGCCATGAATGAGACCTGCTGACATTTTATGATCCTTTCTTTCTGATAACCAAATAAACTTATTTCTTCCAAGGGTGTTTTTTCTTAAACCAGGCACCACCCTCCAAATAAAGTTACATTCCTATAGGGTGAGGGTGTAGTGAGTTACAATCAAGAAAGGAATTTATTTAACCCAAGGTTAACATGATTAGTCTTAAAGGTGAATTCTTATTTCTCCTATATGCTTAAAGGTTAATACTTATTTCTCCTATATACTAGTTATATTCATTATAAGGGTAGGGAACATGGAGATTTATCAGCAAACATCAGCTAACAAATGAAAATCCTTTCATCAATTCTCCCCTTAAGATCTATTTAGTCTTAAGATATGATAAAGTTACATTCTTACATAGAAAGGACACAGTGATATATAACAAAGTACAGTGATCTATTACAAAAGTGAAAATCCATTAACTCAAAAAGTCTAGTATTGCTAACATCAAAAACTGCTATATTTCCTTTGCTATATTCCAAATACATTGATTAATATATTCCCAAGTGCCTAAGGATATGGAGGCCTGGTGGCAATCATTGACTCAACAAGAAGAAAAAGTCCTATGCTAATTAAGACTCTCAAAATACTCCAAAACTCTCTGTGCTGTTTACAGTTGAGAGGCAGTAAACAATCTTGTGCCTAGTGGCAGCAGTATGGATAATCCTGTCACACAAGCTGGTCTGTCAGCAGAGAGGTTTGACCTAAAATATCCTTGTCCCACCCAGAGCAGGGAATTAGCAGCAATTTTTGACACAACAAATGAAGAACCCTTCACCAATATAATTCCTAACCAACTATACTAATAATTTCTAACTCCCCAAAATAATTTGCCTTTAGTAAGTCTAAAACATCTCATGCCTCTCAGGTTGGGAGGCTGTAAACAATCACATGTGGCCGGACAAACCTATAAAGGTGGGCTAGATAACCTTCAGAGGAGTCGGCAAGCTGAAACACTCTTGTCATGCCCAAGAATATTTATTGCCTTGAAGCTGCACGTTTACTTCTTCTCCGAGAGAAACAGTTATGGGGGAGAGCCCCCGTAAAGTCAGAAGTGTAGGTGAGAGCATAAAACAGACTCTGGTTTTGGGGTTCGATGCTCGGGAACAGGGGGTTACCTGAGGCTTGATCACGCCTTTGCGCATGCCAAGCCTCCTTCCTCATGACCTTTGCCATAGGCGGAATTCCTCACGCTGGTCCCCGGAAGGAAAGGATCCCTCATCTCGAGCGACGAGGCGGAAACGCGCCTCCTGTGGATGTAGGGGGGACCATCTTGCTTATTCTCGAGTGGAGACGGGTATGTCGGGGAACTTCTTGAGTTGCAGCAAGGGTGTAAAGTACCTTTTGGAAGTTCCAGAGGTTAGGTGTGATTAGCCTCGAGACACCTCAGTGGAAATGGGCCTCATCTCGCCTGGAGGGGAGAACCTCCTGGATTTTCTCGAGTTGCGGCAGGTGCTCTCGACTTACGACGGGGACCTCAGGGGCCAGCTCTGGTG
>NW_017197474.1:0-8055 GCF_001704415.2 Capra hircus
ACCCGTCTCCACTCGAGAGGAAGCACGAGAGTCCCGCCCACATCCAGAGGAGCCCCGATTCCGCCTCCTAGCTCGAGAGGAGGACCTTTCCCTGCGAGGTCGGAAAGAATTCCCGGCATTTCAGTCGCATCTCAGGAGGAGCGCTCTCCACAGGAAAGGCGAGAGGAACTCCAGGTTCGTGCACCATTCCCAGAGTCCCCCAGATATCTCAGTCCATTCCAGGGAAACATGTTCTCCCTGACTGCCTCGACTTTCAAGCCGAGGATCGACTCACACCACACGTGGCACGTGGGATAGCCCTTGGAAAGCCTCGTGGGAAAGCCTCGTGGGAAAGCCTCGAGGGAAAGCCACAGATCCCTTGATCCATGCGAAGGGAAGCGTGACACTGCTGCTACAGCTCGGGAGGAAAGCGCCCGTGCATGCCCCACTCGAGACGAGGACTGACTCCCCTGGGGAGACTCCAGAAGTACCCCAAGATCCATGCCAGAACTGGAGAGGAATACTCAGGTTCCAACACCGACTCCACACAAGGTCTTAGGCCCGGCATCGCCGGAGAGGAATCCCGAGAGGCCCCGGAGCAACTCGCATGGGGACTGGCCTTTCCTGAGACCACCAGAGCGGGTCCCTGAGGTCCCCGTCGTCAGTCGAGAGCACCTGCCGCAACTCGAGAAAATCCAGGAGGTTCTCCCGTCCAGGTGTGATTAGGCCCATTTCCGCTGAGGCGTCTCGAGGCTAATCACACCTAACCTCTGGAACTTCCAAAGGGACCCACACACCCATGCTGCAACTCAAGAAGTTCCCCGACATAACCCGTCTCCACTCGAGAGGAAGCACGAGAGTCACGCCCACATCCAGAGGAGCCCAGTTTCCGCCTCATAGCACAAGAGGAGGGATCCTTTCCCTGCGTGGTCGGGAAAGAATTCCCGGCGTTCCCGTCGCATCTCAAGAGGAGGCGCTCTCCACAGGAAAGGCGAGAGGAACTCCAGGGGTCGTACCACCAACGCAGAATCCCCCAGATGTCTCAGTCCATTCCAGGGAAACCTGTTTTCCCTGCACTGCCTCGACTTTCAAGCCGAGGATCGACTCACACCACGGTGGCACGTGGGACAGCCCTGAGGGAAAGCCTCGTGGGAAAGCCTCGAGGGGAATGCCTCGAGGGAATGCCACAGATCCCTTGATCGACGCGAAGGGAAGCGTGACACTGCTGCTACAGCTCGGGAGGAAAAGCGCACGTGCATGCCCCCACTCCAGACGAGGACTGACTCCCCTGGGGAGACTCCAGAAGAACCCCAGGATCCATATCAGCACTGGAGAGGAATCCTCAGGTTCCGGCACCGACCTCACACAAGGACTTGGGGCTCGGCATCGAGAGGAGAGGAATCCCGAGAGGCCCCGAGCAACTCCCATGGGGACTGGCCTTTCCTGAGGCCACCAGAGCGGGTCCCTGAGGTCACCGTCGTAAGTCGAAGAGCACCTGATGCAACACGGAGAAATCCAGGTGGTTCTCCCCTCCAGGCTAGATGAGGCCCATTTCCCCTGAGGCGTCTCGAAGCTAATCACACCTAACCTCTGGAACTTCCAAAGGGTCCTTCACACCCTTGCTGCAACTCAAGTAGTACCCCGACATACCCGTCTCCACTCTAGAGGAATCGCGAGAGTCCCGCCCACATCCAGAGGAGCCCCATTTCCGCCTCCTAGCTCGAGAGGAGGGATCCTTTCCCTGCGTGGTGGGGAAAGAATTCCCGGCATTCCCGTCGCATCTCCAGAGGAGGCCCTCTCCACAGGAAAGACGAGAGGAACTCCAGGGTCGTGCCACCATTCCCCGAGTCCCCCAGATGTCTCAGTCCATTCCAGGGAAACCTGTTTTCCCTGCACTGCCTCCGACTTTCAAGCCGAGGATCGACTCAAACCACGGTGGCACGTGGGACAGCCCTGTGGGAAAGCCTCGTGGGAAAGCCTCGTGAAAAGCCTCGAGGGAAAGCCCCTGATCCCTTGATCCACGAGAAGGGAAGCGTGACACTGCTGCTACAGATCGGGAGGAAAGCGCCCGTGCATGCCCCCACTCGAGACGAGGACTGACTCCCCTGGGGAGACTCCAGAAGTACCCCAAGATCCATGCCAGAACCGGAGAGGAATACTCAGGTTCCAACACCGGACTCCACACAAGGTCTTAGGCTCCGGCATCGCCGTGAGAGGAATCCCGAGAGGCCCCGGAGCAACTCGCATGGGGACTGGCCTTTCCTGAGACCACCAGAGCGGGTCCCTGAGGTCCCCGTCGTCAGTCGAGAGCACCTGCCTGCAACTCGAGAAAATCCAGGAGGTTCTCCCGTCCAGGTGTGATTAGACCATTTCCGCTGAGGCGTCTCGAGGCTAATCACACCTAACCTCTGGAACTTCCAAAGGGACCCACACACCCATGCTGCAACTCAAGAAGTTCCCCGACATACCCGTCTCCACTCGAGAGGAAGCACGAGAGTCACGCCCACATCCAGAGGAGCCCAGTTTCCGCCTCATAGCACAAGAGGAGGGATCCTTTCCCTGCGTGGTCGGGAAAGAATTCCCGGCGTTCCCGTCGCATCTCAAGAGGAGGCGCTCTCCACAGGAAAGGCGAGAGGAACTCCAGGGTCGTACCACCAACGCAGAATCCCCCAGATGTCTCAGTCCATTCCAGGGAAACCTGTTTTCCCTGCACTGCCTCGACTTTCAAGCCGAGGATCGACTCACACCACGGTGGCACGTGGGACAGCCCTGAGGGAAAGCCTCATGGGAAAGCCTCGAGGGAATGCCTCGAGGGAATGACACAGATCCCTTGATCGACGCGAAGGGAAGCGTGACACTGCTGCTACAGCTCGGGAGGAAAGCGCACGTGCATGCCCCCACTCCAGACGAGGACTGACTCCCCTGGGGAGACTCCAGAAGAACCCCAGGATCCATATCAGCACTGGAGAGGAATCCTCAGGTTCCGGCACCGACCTCACACAAGGACTTGGGGCTCGGCATCGAGAGGAGAGGAATCCCGAGAGGCCCCCGAGCAACTCGCCATGGGGACTGGCCTTTCCTGAGGCCACCAGAGCGGGTCCCTGAGGTCACCGTCGTAAGTCGAGAGCACCTGACGCAACACGAGAAAATCCAGGTGGTTCTGCCCTCCAGGCTAGATGAGGCCCATTTCCCCTGAGGCGTCTCGAAGCTAATCACACCTAACCTCTGGAACTTCCAAAGGGTCCTTCACACCCTTGCTGCAACTCAAGTAGTACCCCGACATACCCGTCTCCACTCTAGAGGAATCGCGAGAGTCCCGCCCACATCCAGAGGAGCCCCATTTCCGCCTCCTAGCTCGAGAGGAGGGATCCTTTCCCTGCGTGGCGGGGAAAGAATTCCCGGCATTCCCGTCGCATCTCAAGAGGAGGCCCTCTCCACAGGAAAGACGAGAGGAACTCCAGGGTCGTGCCACCATTCCCCGAGTCCCCCAGATGTCTCAGTCCATTCCAGGGAAACCTGTTTTCCCTGCACTGCCTCGACTTTCAAGCCGAGGATCGACTCAAACCATCGGTGGCACGTGGGACAGCCCTGTGGGAAAGCCTCGTGGGAAAGCCTCCTGCGAAAACCTCAAGTTAAAGCCACAGATTTCTTCATCCACGCGAAGGGAAGCATGACACTGGTACTACAGCTCGGGAGGAAAACGCACGTGCATGGCCCCACTCGAGACGAGGACTGACTCCCCTGGGGAGACTCCAGAAGTACCCCAAGATCCATGTAAGCACTGGAGAGGAATCCTCAGGTTCTGGCACCTGCTGCGAGCCAGTGTGAGGAATCCCGCCCGTGACAAGGTCATGAGGAAGGAAGCTGACATACGCAAGGCGTGCTCAGACTTCAGGGACCCCTCTGCAAATTCCTTAGCACGTACCCCAACAAAAATCTGCCGGCTTTTGTGCTCTGCTTTTCCACTCTTCTGACATTTTCTGGAAAAAAGTCAATTCAGGGCTTTAGTCTTCTGCATTTGAAAGAGTGTTTCAATCCAAAAACCCCTCCGATGGCTTTCTAGCCTGCCTGCAGGACTCGTACAGCTGCGCATGTGATTGTTTGAGGCCTCCTGACCGCATTAGGCACAGGAAGCTTAAAACATCCTAGGAATGCAGGAGCTTCCGAGGAGTCAAAATCTTTAGAATAGGACTGATAAATGGTTTCATTTTTTGGGTCAATGCTTGCTGCCAAATTTTCCTATCCTTTATTTTTAGATATAGTTGGTATATAGAAAAACAAGTAGTAAACCTGGTATTAGCAACATTAGATCTTTGAGTTAAGTACCTTCTTTGTTATATCCCACTGCACCTTTGTTCTATAGAGATGTAACTTTAATGCTTTAAGGAGATGCAGATTAAAAAAAAAAAACACTTCAGGGGAAACAAAATTAACATTCATTAAGGAAGAGAGCCAAAAAAGTGTTAACAAGTCTCTTGGCCAAAAGATAATGTAAATCACCTGAGACCTTTTGTATACAAAATGATATACGGAAAGAATCTGGGTTGCGAACGCTACATAATTTTGTGTTACCCCATTGATCTCCGTGTTTTTATCAAAAGTATAAAAGGCCTTCTGAACAATAAAGGATGGGGGCCAGTTTCTCGAACTAGTCTCTCGGCCTGGTTTCTTGGGACTCTGGCTCCCCCCATGTCTCTCTCTCTCTCTTCTTCTCTCTCCCTTCCCTCTCTCTGCTCTTTACTTTAACTTCAGGCTGAATCTCCATCTGGGGCGCGGAGGCTCGCCAGGTCTACTTACTTGCCCCGGCTGTTAAGACCCGCACGAAAGGAAGCTTAAGGCGAGGCACCCTTAGATATTCAAGCGGGCGCCGGTGGCCCAACGTAGATGGTGCAAATTCCTTGTCTGGAATTTTATTGGCCTTCCGCGTAAACCAAGCTATTCAGCCCTCTTCCTCCACTTAATCTTCTTACTACACTATAGTTTCTTAATCTAATCTTACATTAATAAACAAACAAGTCTTTCCACGCCAACGCCGTCCACCCTTCGAATTCCCTGGATCCACCGGGGCTGGACCCCGGCAAGTGGTGCCCGGAACAGGCTATTCGAAGGTAGGTTCCTCGGAGCAAAAGCTCCCCCCGGAGCACTCTCTGTTGCTCCCCCCGGAGTGACTTAATCACTCCCCCCGGAGTACTTTCGGGTACTCCCCAGTGTTGAGTGTTCGGGACGGCTAGGACCCCACTCAGGGTGCCGCGGACCCCCCTGTAGGATAGACAGGGTGAGGACGAGTGGGAAGTGTTCAAGGGTTTAAGAGAAACCTGGTGCTCTAGAGGTTGAAAAGAAACCTGCTATCTTAGGGTTTAAAACAAAACCCCCCTTGGCTAAGGTAAAACCTTTTTGTCAAGGCAGACTTTTCTATAACTCTTAATTTTCTGACACGGGTAACAATGACTCAAAACAATGACACCTCTTTATACAAGTAATTTTGTAACTGTTAAACAAAAAAGACAAATTAAAGATTAAAAGGCTAGTGTTATGAGACCAATGTCCTTGGTTTCCAGAAAAGAGATTTAGATACTTGGATAAAGGTAATAAAACAGCTAAAAACTAATTATACTTTGCATGGGCCTGTAAATGCTTTTGCTCTGTAAAATATTATTACAAATGTTCTGGACCCCCGTCATGAGGCTGTTAGTTAGATAGCCTATGGGAGAGACTATAGCAGTGGATCGTAGTGGGTCTCCACCTATTACGCAGATCATATTTTCTGCCATTGGCAAACAAAAGGAGAGAGACTGTACTCTTCCTCCCGAGGAAGGAGGGTGCTTATAGGACGCAGCGGCCGAGCGCCCTGGAGAGCCCCCTCCCCCTCTACACAAACCAAACCTTTAAAAGTTGTCTTATTTAAGGCGACCACTGCAACCTCTGCTTGCGCCTCCCAGGGCTTAAGAACTCCCCACTTTATATCCAAAGCCTCCCAGAACATTGCTTAAGTTTGAAAACGATAGTGACAATATTTTGAGCAAAAGAGCTTTTAAAACAGAGCTTGCTCCTTGCATAAAATCCCCTCAGGAGGGGCCTCACCCAACAAAAAAAAAAAAAAAGAAAAGGAAGAAAAAACAGGAAAAAAAAGAAAAATATTCGTAATAAAAAGGACTTTACAAATGCAAAATGTTTCTCTTGAGGCCAAATAGAACATTTTTTGCCAAAATGTCTTGCTAAACAGAGATAACAAGCCGTACCAAACAACCCCAGGTAGCTCAGGCCTGGACCTCAGTTCCACCACCTTAATAATAATAGCTCCTGACTCAGATTCCAGTGGCTAGTCCCCTGCCTGAGGACATTGTAAGACTTGTGCTGGGGCATAGCTTGCTTTCTTTTCAAAAAATTTCGGTAGTGTCTTGTGTAGTAAATTCTGATTATACTAAAAAAATTGAAGTTTTGATATCGCCACCTGCTAAAACTGTGCAATTAAAATTAAAAAATAGCACAGCTTTTGCTTTTACCTTATTACCAGACAGAAAAACCAGACAAAAAAAGCCCCAGAGGATCTAGATCTTTTTTGGGTGCAAAAAATTGCAGCTTCTAGGCCTTTAAAAGATTTTTTAAAGATATAAAATGTCATGGCTGTTAGACAATAGACAAGACGTTTCTTACATTGCTGAGAGACTAGCGCAGCTCCTGGCCAACATATACTACTGAAAAGGAGTTGGTGGGATTAGAAAAGGTGGTATGCAGGATAAAAATGCTATAGAGTAAGAGGTGAGAGAGAGTTTAAAACCTTGGTGAATAGTGAGCTCCCCGTTGCTGGAAGTATTCAAGCAAAGATTAAATGGTTACTTGTCATCTAAAAGGCTATAGACCAGATTTGGGTTATAAAAAAGATCATTAAAAAAGCTTTTCTTGCTTCTTATATTTGGGTCTGCCAAAAGTTTTAAAACTGATAATGTCCTTTTAAAGCTGCTGAGAGATTGTTTACTAACTTTAAATGATTTCCAAAAATTATTAGGTGATATTAATTGGATATGCCCACATTTAAAACTGACTTTTGTAGATTTAAAGCCTTTTGTTTGATTGCTGAAAAATAACAATCCTAATCCCAGTTCTAAGAAAAAGTTGACTAGTGTGACACAGTTGGCTTTCGTTAAAGTGAATGAGGCTTTAAATGATCAGTTAATTAAGATTAATATTGCCAAAAAAGGAGATTAAATTATTCTTGCCACAAAATGTATACCTACAGGATGCTTGTGACAAGAAGGCCCATTGGTTCCATCTAATGACCCCCAAAAAATAGTTTTATCTTATCCCAACTTGGTGGAACAATGGCCTCTGCCTAAGAAAAAATTACTGCCATATTAATTTAAAAGATTAATTCAAGCATACTGATTTATTAAATTGTTTAGTAAAGAGCCATCAAAAATTGTAATTCCATATAACAAAAAACAACTTGATGCTTTTCAAATGTTTGATGATTGGCAGATTGCTATAGGAAATTCTTGTGATCAGATCTTGCATCATTTACCCTCACGTGCTTTGTTAATTCAAAAATTAAAAAAGGAGAAATTAAGTATAGTTTTCCCCCATCAGATTTTACAACATGTTCTCTTTGTAATAAGTTAAATGCTGATTCGTTTGGAACAGTAAAATAAAAAGCCATTGGTAAAGCAAAAAGATCTCCAGATAACAAAAAGATCCCGACCAGAATTTGCTGCGGGTCGAGGAAGTGTTTATATTTTTTCCACAGGTGCAGATTCGTCAATTTGGATCCGGACAGACTGATTCGCCACAAAAAGAAAAAGGGAACTTCTCTGCCGCCACCGCCGCGGGAAACAGCCGTGCACCAAAAGCTGCGGGCGGGGCCAGCCTGACTGACGGAACCCAGTGCACCGCACTCGCAGCCCCGTAACAGCGCCAGTGTCAGAGGGCGGGGTGAAGGCCGCTGCTCCCACCGGCAGAAGAGGCAAAAGAAACATCAAGATCCCGGCGGGACTAACAGCTGCTGCAGCGCAAACTCCAACCAGAAAATGACTCTATTTACTCTATTTTGGTTGTCTATCCTCTCTCCTTATGTTCTTCTTT
>NW_017197475.1:0-8055 GCF_001704415.2 Capra hircus
GAGAGGAAGCACGAGAGTTCTGCCCACATCCAGAGAAGCACCTTTCCGCCTCATAGCTCGAGAGGAGGATCCTTTCCCTGCTTGGTCGGAAAGAATTCCCGGCGTTCCCGTCGCATGTCAAGAGGAGGCTCTCTCCATAGGAAAGGCGAGAGGAACTCCAGGGTCGGGCCACCATTCCCAGAGTCCCTCAGATGTCTGTCCATTCCAGGGAAACCTGTTTTCCCTGCACTGCCTCGACTTTCAAGCCGAGGATCGACTCACACCACGGTGGCACGTGGGACAGCCCTGTGGGAAAGCCTCGTGGGAAAGCCTATGGAAAGCCTTGAGGCAAAGCCACAGATCCCTTGATCCACGCGAAGGGAAGCATGACACTGCTGCTACAGCTCGGGAGGAAATCGCACGTCCCTGCCCCCACTCGAGACGAGGACTGACTCCCCAGGGGAGACTCCAGAAGTACCCCAAGATCCGTGTCAGCACTGGAGAGGAATCCTCAGGTGCGGCACCGACTCCCCACAAGGTCTTAGGCACCAGCATCGACGGGAGAGGAATCCCGAGAGGCTCGCGAGCAACTGGCATGGGGACTGGCCTTTCCTGAGGCCACGAGAGCGGGTCCCTGAGGTCCCCGTCTGAAGTCGAGAGCACCTGCCGCAACTCGAGAAAATCCAGGAGGTTCGTCCCTCCAGGCGAGATGAGGCCATTTCCGCTGAGGTGTCTCGAGGCTAATCACACCTAACTCTGGAAATTCCAAAGGGTGCTTCACAATCTTGCTGTAACTCAAGAAGTTCCCCGACTTACCCGTCTCCACTCGAGAGAAGCACGAGAGTCCCGCCCACATCCAGAAGAGACCCGTTTCTGCCTCCTAGCTCGAGAGGAGGGATCCTTTCTCTGCGTGTTCGGGGAAGAATTCCCGGCGTTCCCGTCGCATCACAAGAGGAGACGCTCTCCACAGGAAAGGCGAGAGGAACTCCAGGGTCGTGCCACCATTCCCAGAGTCCCCCAGATGTCTCAGTCCATTCCAGGGAAACCTGTTTTCCCTGCACTGCCTCGACTTTCAATCCGAGGATCGACTCACACCACGGTGGCATCGTGGACAGCCCTGTGAGAAGCTCGTGGGAAAAAGCCTCATGGGAAAGCCTGGAAAGCCTCGTGGGAAAGCCTCGTGGGAAAGCCTCGAGGGAAAGGCACAGATCCCTTGATCCAAGCATAGGGAAGCGTGACACTGCTGCTTCAGCTCAGGAGGAAAGCGCACGTGCATGCCCCCGCTCGAGACGAGGACTGACTCCCCTGGGGAGACTGCAGAAGTACCCCAGGATCCATGTCTGCACTGGAGAGGAATGCTCAGGTTCCGGCACCGACTCCATACAAGATCTTAGGCCCTGGCATCGACGAGAGAGGAATCCCGAGAGGCCCCAAAGCAACTCGCATGTGGACTGGCCTTTCCTCAGGCCACCAGAGCGGGTCCCTGAGGTCCCCGTCGTAAGTCGAGAGCGCCTGCCGCAACTCGAGAAAATCCAGGAGGTTTTCCCCTCCAGGCGAGGTGAGGCCCATTTCCGCTCAGGCATCTCGAGGCAAATCACACCTATCATCTGGAAATTCCAAAGGGTCCTTCACACCCTTGCTGCACCTCAAGAATTTCCCCGACATACCCGTCTCCACTCGAGAGGAAGCACTAGAGTCCCGCCATATCCAGAGGTGCCCCGTTTGCGCCTCATAGCTCAAGAGGAGGGATCTGTCCCGCGAGGTCGGAAAAGAATTTCCGTCATTCCCGTCGCATCCAAAGACGAGCGCCTCTCAACAGGAAAGGCGAGAGAACTCCAGGGTCGTGCACCATTGCCAGAGTTCCACTGATGACTCAGTCCATTAAAGGGAAATCTGTTTCCCAGCACTGCCTCGACTTTCAAGCCGAGGATCGACACACACCAAGGTGCACGTGGGACAGCACTGTGGGAAAGCCTCGTGGGAAAGCTTCGTGGAAAGCCTAGATGGAAAGACACAGATCCCTTGATCCACGCTACGGGAAGCGTGATACTGCTGCTACAGCTCGGGTGGAAAGCGCACGTGCATGCCCCACTCGAGACGAGGACTGGCTCCCCTGGGAGACTGCAGAAGTACCCCAAGATCCATGTCATCACTGCAGAGGAATACTCAGGTTCTGGCACCGACTGCACACAAGGTCTTAGGCCCCGCATCGAAGGAGAGGAATCCCGAGAGGCCCCGAGCAACTCGCATGGGGACTGGCCTTTCCTGAGGCCACCAGAGCGGGTCCCTGAGGTCCCCGTCGAAAGTCGAGAGCAGCTGCTGAAACTCGAGAAAATCCAGGAGGTTCTCCCCTCCAGGAGAGATGAGGCCCGTTTCCGCTGAGGCCTATCGAGGCTAATCACACCTAACCTCTGGAACTTTAAAGGGTCCTTCACACCCTTCTGCAACTCAAGAAGTTCCCCGACATACCCGTCTCCACTCGAGAGGAAGCAGGAGAGTCCGCCCACATCCAGAGGAGCCCCGTTTCCGCCTCCTAGCTCGAGAGGAGGGATCCTTTCCCTGCGTGTCGGAAAGAATTCCTGGCGTTCCCGTCGCATCTCAAGAGGAGGCGCTCTCCACAGGAAAGGCGAGAGGAACTCCAGGGTCGTGCCACCATTCCCAGAGTCCCCCATATCACTCAGTCCATTACAGGGAAATCTGTTTTCCCTGCACTGCCTCGACTTTCAAGCCGAGGATCGACTCACACCACGGAGGCACGTGGGACAGCCCTGTGGGAAAGCCTCGTGGGAAAGGCTCGTGGGAAAGCCTCGAGGGAAAGCCCCTGATCCCTTGATTCACGTGAAGGCAAGTGTGAAACTGCTGCTAGAGTGGGAGGAAAGCACACGTGCATGCCCCCTCTTGAGACGAGGACTGACTCCCCTGGGGAGACTCCAGAAGTACCCAAGATCCATGTCAGCACTGGAGAGGAATCCTCCGTTTCCGACACCGACTCCACAAAAGGTCTTAGGCCCCGGCATCGTCTCTAGAGGAATCCCGAGAGGCCCCTGAGCAACTCGCATGGGGACTGGCCTTTCCTGAGGCCACAAGAGCGGGTCCCTGAGGTCCCCGTCGTAAGTCGAGAGCACTTGCCGCAATTCGAGAAAATCCAGGAGGTCCGACATGAGACCCATTTCTGCTGAGGCGTCTCGAGGCTAATCACACCTAACCTCTGGAACTTCCAAAGGGTCCTTCACACCCTTGCTGCAACTCAAGAAGTTCCCCGACATACCCGTCTCCACTCGAGAGGAAGCACGAGAGTTCTGCCCACATCCAAAGGAGCCCCGTTTCCTACTCTTGCTCGAGAGAAAGGATCCTGTCCCTGCGTGATGGGAAAGAATTCCCGGCGTTCCTTTCGCATCTCAAGAGGAGGCGCTCTCCACAGGAAAGGCGAGAGGAACTCCAGGGTCGTACCACCACTCCCACAGTCCCCCAGATGTCTCAGTCCATTCCAGGGAAACCTACTTTCCCTGCACTGCCTCGACGTTCAAGCCGAGGATCGACTGACACCAAGGTGGCACGTGGGACAGCCCTGTGGGAAAGCCTCGTGGAAAGCCTCGAGGGGATGGCACAGATCCCTTGATCCACGCGAAGGGAAGCACGAGACTGCACTACAGCTCGGGGGTAAAGCGCAGGTGCATGCCCCCACACGAGACGAGGACTGACTCCCCTGGGGAGACTCCAGAAGTACCCCAAGATCAATGTCAGCACTGGAGAGGAATCCTCAGGTTCTGGCACCGTACTTCACACAAGGTCTTAGGCGCCTGGCATCGATGGGAGAGGAATCCCGAGAGGCCCCCGAGCAACTCGCATGGGGACTGGCCTTTCCTGAGGCCACCAGAGCGGGTCCCATGGGGTCCCCGTCGTAAGTCGAGAGCACCTGCCGCAACTCGAGAAAATCCAGGAGGTTCTCCCCTCCAGTCGAGATGAGGCCCATTTCCGCTTTCGGTGTCTGCGAGGCTAATCACACCTAACCTCTGGAACTTCCAAAGGGTCCTTCACACCCTTGCTGCAACTCAAAAAGTTCCCTGACAAAACCGGCTCCACTCGAGAGGAAGCATGAGAGTCCCGCCCACATCCAGAGGAGCCCCGTTTCCGTCTCCTAGCTCGAGAGGAGGGATCCTTTCCCTGCGTGGTCTGGGAAAGAAATTCCCGGCGTTCCGGTCGCATCTCAAGAGGAGGCGCTCTCCACAGGAAAGTCGAGAGGAACTCCAGGGTCGTGTCAACCATTCCCAGAGTCCCCCAGATATCTCAGTCCATTTCCAGGGAAACTGTTTTCCCTGCACTGCCTCGACTTTCAAGCCGAGGATCGACTCACAGCACGGTGGCACGTGGGACAGCCCTGTGGGAAAGCCTCGTGGGAAAAGCCTCTGGGAAAGCCTCGAGGGAAAGCCACAGATCCCTTGATCCACGCGAAGGGAAGCCGGACACTGCTGCTACAGCTCGGGAGGAAAGCGCACGTGCATGACCCCACTCGAGACGAGGACTGACTCCCCTGGGAAGACTCCGGAAATACCCCAAGATCCATGTCAGCACTGAAGAGGAATGCTCAGGTTCCGGCACCGACTCCACACAAGATCTTAGGCCCCGCATCGACGGGAGAGGAATCCCGAGAGGCGCATGAGCAACTCGCATGGGGACTGGCCTTTCCTGAGGCCACCAGAGCGGGTCCCTGAGGTCCCCGTCGTAAGTCGAGAGCACCTGCCGCAACTCGACAAAGTCCAGGAGGTTCTCCCCTCCAGGCGAGATGAGGCCCATTTCCGCTGAGGCGTCTCGAGGCTAATCACATCTAACGTCTCGAACTTCCAAAGGGTCCTTCACACCCTTGCTGCAACTCAAGAAAATTCCCCGACATACCCGTCTCCACTCGAGAGGAAGCACGAGAGTCCCGCCCACATCCAGAGGAGCCCCGTTTCCGCCCCCTAGTTCGAGAGGAGGGATCCTTTCCCTGCGTGGTCGGGAAAAGAATTCCCGGCGTTCCCGTCCCATCTCAAGAGGAGGCGCTCTACCACAGGAAAGGCGAGAGGAACTCCAGGGTCGTGCCACCATTCCCAGAGTCCCCCCAGATATCTCAGTCCATTCCAGGGAAACCTGTTTTCTCTGCACTGCCTCGACGTTCAAGCCGAGGATCGACTCACACCACAGTGGCACGTGGGACAGCCCTGTGGGAAAAGCCTCGTGGGAAATTCTCGTGGGAAAGCCTCAAGTGAAAGCCACAGATCCCTTGACCCACCCCTATGGAAGCGTGACACTGCTGCTACAGCTCGGGAGGAAAGCGCACGTGCATGCCCCCACGGGAGACGAGGACTGACTCCCCTGAGTAGACTCCAGAAGTACCCCAAGATCCATGTCAGCACTGGAGAGGAATCCTCAGGTTCCGGCACCGACTCCCCACAAGGTCTTTGGCCCCGGCATCGACGGGAGAGGAATCCCGAGAGGCCCCTGAGCAACTCGCATGGGGTCTAGCCTTTCCTGAGGCCACTAGAGCGTATCCCTCAGGTCCTCGTCATAACTCGAGAGCACCTGCCGCAATTCGAGAAAATCCAGGAGGTTCTCCCCTCCAGGCGAGATGAGGCCCATTACGCTGAGGCGTCTCGAGGCAAATCACACCTAACCTCTGGAACTTCCAAATGGTCCTTCACACACTTGCTGCAACTCAAAAAGTTCCCCGACACACCCGTCTCCACTGAGAGGAAGCACGAGAGTACCGCCCACATCCAGAGGAGCCCCGTGTCCGACTCCTAGCTCGAGAGGAGGGATCCTTTCCCTGCGTGTTCGGTCAAGTATTCCCGGCGTTCCCGTCGCATCTCGAGAGGAGGCGCTCTCCACAAGAAAGGCGAGAGAAACTCCAGGGTCTTGCCACAGTTCCCAGAGTCCGCCAGATGTCTCAGTCCATTCCAGGGAAACCTGTTTTCCCTGCACTGCCTCGACGTTCAAGCCGAGGATCGACTCACACCACGGTGGCACGTGGGACAGTCCTGTGGGAAAGCCTCGTGGGAAAGCCTCTCGGAAAGCCTCGAGGGAAAGCCACAGATCCCTTGATCCACGCGAAGGGAAGCGCGACACTGCTGCTACAGCTCGGGAGGAAAGCGCACGTGCATGCCCCACTCGAGACGAGGACTGACTCCCCTGGGGAGACTCCAGAAGTACCCCAAGATCCATGTCAGCACTGGAGAGGAATCCTCAGTTTCCAGCACCGACTCAACACAAGATCTTAGGTCCCGGCATCGACGGGGAGAGGAATCCTGAGAGGCCCCCGAGCAACTCGCATGGGGACTGGGCTTTCCTGAGGCCACCAGAGCGGGTCCCTGAGGTCCCCGTCGTAAGTGAGAGCACCTGCCCCAACTCGAGAAAATCCAGGAGGTTCTCCTCTCCAGGCGAGATGAGGCCCATGTCCGCTGAGGCGTATCCAAGCTAATCACATCTAACGTCTGGAACTTCCAAAGGGTCCTTCACACCCTTGCTGCAACTCAAGAAGTTCCCCGACATACCCGTCTCCACTCGAGAAGAAGCTCGAGAGTCCCGCCAATATCAAGAGGAACCCGTTACCGCCCCCTAGCTCGAGAGGAGGGATCCTTTCCCTGCGTGTTCGGGAAAGAATCCCCGGCGTTTCCGTCGCATCTCAAGAGGAGGCGCTCCCACAGGAAAGGCGAGAGGAACCCCAGGGTCGTGCCACATTCCCAGAGTCCACCAGATGTCTCAGTCCATTCCAGGGAAACCTGTTTTCCCTGCACGGCCTCGACTTCCAAGCCGAGGATCGAACTCACACCACGGTGGCACGTGGGACATCCCTGTGGGAAAGCCTCGTGGGAAAGCCTCGTGGGAAAGCCTCGAGGGAAAGCCCCTGATCCCTTGATCCACGCGAAGGAATCGTGACATTGCTGCTACAGCTCGGGAGGAAAGCGTCCGTGCATGCCCCCACTCGAGACGAGGACTGACTTCCCTGGGAAGACTCCAGAAGTACCCCAAGATCCATGTCGGCAATGGAGAGGAATCCTCAGGTTCGGGCACTGACTCCACACAAGGTCTTAGGACCCAGCATCAACGGGAGTGGAATCCAAGAGGCCCGGGAGCAACTCGCATGGGGACTGGCCTTTCCTGAGGCCACCAGAGCCGACTCTGAGGTCCCCGTCGTAAGTCGAGAGCACCTGCCGCAACTCGAGAAAATCCAGGAGGTTCTCCCCTGCAGGCGAGATGAGGCGCATTTGTGCTGAGGCGTCTCGAGGCTAATCACATCTAACATCTGGAACTTCCAAAAGGGTCCTTCACACCCTTGCTGCAACTCAAGAAGTTCCCCAACATACCCGTTCCTCTTCACGTTCTGCCATAATGGTGGTGTCATCTGCATATCTAAGTTTATTGATATTTCTACCGGCAATCTTCATTCCAGCTCATGTATCTTCCATCCCAGCATGTTTCATGATGTACTCTGCATATAAGTTAAATAAACAGGGTGACAATATACAGCCTTGACATACTCCTTTTCCTTTTTGGAACCAGTCTGTTGTTCCATGTCCTGCTCTAACTGTTGCTTCCTGACCTTCATCCAGATTTCTCAAGAGGCAGGTTAGGTGGTCTGGTATTCCCATCTCTTTTCAGAATTGTGGCTAAAAACAACAGTATAAGGACCTTTCCAATGTCAGGCCAAGGAATTGTGTTTCCAGTCATTGAGCCACACCTGATCACTGAGCACAAATTCATGATCTGTTCCTCAAGGGGGAATGAGATTCTTTTTATACAAAACTTAGTTACCTGATTTATTACCTTACCTAATTGTTCCATCTGCTGTGAAATCCCACCCCTTACTTGTGTAAATCTGCTAACACCTGCCTCACTGTGGCAGGGGGGTCTCCCATATAAGGACAACAACTGTGGGAACGTGCGGTTACCCGTAATATGAGTAAGTCTGCCGGAAGCAAGCCATCCATGTACAGTCAGTCTCTATGATCCATTTTGAAAGTGCTCTTCAAGAGTTTGGTTGTTTCTTTCCACCATTCCAGAACACTGGGGCCTATATGCTGTATGTAATTTCCACTGATA
>NW_017197476.1:0-8055 GCF_001704415.2 Capra hircus
CAGAGGTTAGGTGTGATTAGCCTCGACGCTCAGCGGAAATGGCCTCATCTCGCCCAGAGGGAGAAACCTCCTGGATTTTCTCGAGGTTACGGCAGGTGCTCTCGACTTACAACGGGGACTTCAGGGACCCGCTCTTTGGCCTAAGGAAGGCCAGTCCCCATGGAAGTTGCACGGGGGCCTCTCGGGATTCCTCTCCCATCGATGCCGGGATAAGACCTTGTGTGGAGTCGGTGCCGGAACCTGAGGATTCCTCTCCAGTGCTGACATGGATCTTGGGTACTTCTGGAGTCTTCCCAGGGAGTCAGTCCTCGTCTCGAGTGGGGTCATGCACGTGCCCTTTCCTCCGAGCTGTACCAGCAGTGTCACGCTTCCCTTCGCGGGATCAAGGGATCTGTGGCTTTCCCTCGAGGCTTTCCACGAGGCTTTCCCACGAGGCCTTCCCACAGGGCTGTCCCACGTGCCACCGTGGTGTGAGTCGATCCTCGGCTTGAAAGTCGAGGCAGTGCAGGAAAACAGGTTTCCCTGGAATGGACTGAGACATCTGGGGGACTCTGGGAATGGTGGCACGACCCTGGAATTCCTCTTCCTTTCCTGTGGAGAGTGCCTCCTCTTGAGATGCGACGGGAACGCCGGGAATTCTTTCCCGACCACGCAGGGAAAGGATCCCTCCTCTCGAGCTAGGCGGCGAAACGGGGCTCCTCTGGATGTTGGCGGGACTCTCGTGCTTCCTCTCGAGTGGAGACGGGTATGTCGGGGAACTTCTTGAGTTGCAGCAAGGGTGTGAAGGACCCTTTGGAAGTTCCAGAGGTTAGGTGTGATTAGCCTCGAAACGCCTCAGCGGAAATGGGCCTCATCTCGCCTGGAGGGGAGAACCTCCTGGATTTTCTCGAGTTGCGGCAGGTGCTCTCGACTTACGACGGGGACCTCAGGGACCCGCTCTGGTGGCCTCAGGAAAGGCCAGTCCCCATGCGAGTTGCTCGGGGACTCTCGGATTCCTCTCCCGTCGATGCCGGGGCCTAAGACCTTGTGTGGAGTCGGTGCTGGAACCTGAGGATTCCTCTCCAGTGCCGACATGGATCTTGGGGTTCTTCTGGAGTCTCCCCAGGGGAGTCAGTCCTCGTCTCGAGTGGGGCATGCAACTACGCTTTCCTCCCGAGCTGTAGCAGCAGTGTCGCTCTTCCCTTCGAGTGGATCAGGGATCTGTGGCTTTCCTCGAGGCTTTCCCACGAGCTTTTTTTTTCCCACAGGGCAGTCCACGTGCCACCGTGGTGTGAGTCGATCCTCGGCTTGAAAGTCGAAGCAGTGCAGGGAAAACAGGTTTCCCTGGAATGGACTGAGACATCTGGGGGACTCTGGGAATGGTGGCACGACCTGGAGTTCCTCTCGCCTTTCCTGTGGAGAGCGCCTCCTCTTGAGAAGCGACTGGAACGGGGAATTCTTTCCCACCACGCAGGGAAAGGATCCCTCCTCTCGAGCTAGGAGGCGGAAACGGGGCTCCTCTGGATGTGGGCGGGACTCTCGTGCTTCCTATCGAGTGGAGACGGGTATGTCAGGGAACTTCTTGAGTTGCAGCAAGGGTGTGAATGACCCTTTGGAAGTTCCAGAGGTTAGGTGTGATAGCCTCGAGACGCCTCAGCGGAAATGGGCCTCATATCGCCTGGAGGGGAGAACCTCCTGGATTTTCTCGAGTTGCGGCAGGTGCTCTCGACTTACGACCGGGACCTTAGGGACCCGCTCTGGTGGCCTCAGGAAAGGCCAGTCCCCATGCGAGTTGCTCGGGGTCCTCTCGGGATTCCTCTCCCGTCGATGCCGGGGCCTAAGACATTGTGTGGAGTCGGTCCTGGAACCTGAGGATTCCTCTCCAGTGCTGACATGGATCTTGGGGTACTTCTGGAGTCTCCCCAGGGGAGTCAGTCCTCGTCTCGAATGGGGCATGCCCGTGCGCTTACCTCCCGAGCTGTAGCAGCAGTGTCATGCTTCAATTCGAGTGGATCAAGGGTTCTGTGGTTTCCCTCAAGGCTTTCCCAGGAGGCTTTCCCACGAGGCTTTCCCACAGGGCTGTCCCTGATGCCGCCGTTGTGTGAGTCGATCCTCGGCTTGAAAGTCGAGGTAGTGCAGGGAATGGATTGAGACAACTGGGGCACTCTGGGAATGGTGGCCAGACTCTAGAGTTCCTCTCAACTTTCCTGTGGAGAGCGCCTCCTCTTGAGATGCGACGGGAACGCCGGGAATTCTTTCCCGACCACGCAGGGAAATGATCCCTCCTCTCGAGCTATGAGACGGAATCGGGGCTCCTCTGGATGTGGGCGCGACTCTCGTGCTTCCTCTCGAGTGGAGGCGAGTATGTCGGGGAACTTATTCAGTTGCAGAAAGGGTGTGAAGGACCTTTTGGAAGTTCCAGATGTTAGGTGCAATTAGCCTCTAGGGGCCTCAGCGGAAATGCGCCTCATCTCGCCTGGAGGGAGAACCTCCTGGATTTTCTCAAGTTGCGGCAGGTGCTCTCGACTTCCGACGGGGACCTCAGGGACCCGCTCTGATGGCTGCAGGAAAGGCCAGTCCCCATGCGAGTTGCACGGGGCCTCTCGGGATTCCTCTCCCGTCGATGGGCCTAAGACCTTGTGTGGGTCGGTCCTGGAACCTGAGGATTCCTCTCCAGTGCTGACATGGATCTTGGGGTACTTCGGGAGTCTCCCCAGGGGAGTCAGTCCTCATTCGAGTGGGGGCATTGAAGAGCGCTTTCCTCCCGAGCTGTAGCAGCAGTGTCATTCTTCCCGTCGAGTGGATCAAGGGATCAGTGGCTTTCCCTCGAGGCTTGCCCATGAGGCTTTCTCACGAGGCTTTCTCACAGGGCTGTCCCACGTGCCACCGTGCTGTGAGTCGATCCTCAGCTTGTAAGTCGAGGCAGTGCAGGGAAAACAGGTTTCCCTGGAATGGACTGAGATATCTGGGGTACTCTGGGAATGGTGGCACGACCAGGGAGTTCCTCTCACCTTTCCTGTTGAGAGCGCCTCCTCTTGAGTTGTGAAGGGAAGACCGGGAATTCTTTCCCGACGACGCAGGGAAAGGATACCTCCTCTCTAGCTGTGAGGCGGAAACGGGGCTCCTCTGGATGTGGGCGCGGACTCTCGTGCTTCCTCTCGAGTGGAGACGGGTATGTCGGGGAACTTCTTGAGTTGCAGCAAGGGTGTGAAGAACCCTTTGGAAATTCCAGAGGTTTAGGTGTAATTAGGCTCGAGTCGCCTCAGGGAAATGGGCCTCATCTCGCCTGGAGGGAGAACCTCCTGGATTTTTTCGAGTTGTGACAGGTGATCTCGACTTAAGACGGGGACCTGAGGGACCCGCTCTGGTGGCCTCAGGAAAGGCCATTCCCCATGCGAGTTGCTCGGGGCCTCTCGGGATTCCTCTCCCGTCGATGCCGTGGCCTAAGACCTTGTGTGGAGTGGGTGCCGGAACCTGAGGATTCCTCTCCAGTGCTGACATGGATCTTGGCGTCCTTAAAGGCGAGATGAGGCCCATTTGCGCTGAGGCGTCTCGAGGCTAATCACACCTAACCTCTGGAACTTCCAAAGGGTCCTTCACACCCTTGCTGCAACTCAAGAAGTTCTCCGACATACCCGTCTCCACTCGAGAGTATCAACATCTTCCCGCCCACTTTCAGAGGAGCACCGTTTCCACCTCATAGCTCGAGAGAAGGGATCCTTTCCCTGCGTGGTCTGGAAAGCATTCCCGGCGTTCCAGTCGCATCTCAAGAGGAGGCCCTCTCCACTGGAAAGGCGAGAGAAACTCCAGGGTCCTTCCGCCATTCCCAGAGTCCCCCAGATGTCTCTGTCAATTCCAGGGAAACCTGTTTTCCCGGCACTGCCTCGACTTTCAAGCCGAGGATCGACTCACACCACGGTGGCACGTGGGACAGCCCTGAGGAAAATCCTCGTGGGAAAGCCTCGAGGGAAAGCCACAGATCCCTTGATCCATGCGACGGGAAGTGTGACACTACTGCTACAGTTCGTGAGGAAAGCTCACGTGCATGCACCCACACGAGATGAGCACTGACTCCCCAGGGGAGACTCCAGAAATACGCCAAGACCCATGTCAGCACTGGGAGGAATCCTCAGGTTCCGGCCCCGACTCCACACAAGGTCTTAGGCCCCAACATCGACGGAGAGGAATCCCGAAAGGCCCCCTTGCAACTCCCATGGGCACTGGCCTTTCCTGAGGCCACCAGAGCGGGTCCCTGAGGTCCCCGTCTTAACTCGAGAGACCCTGCCCAACTCTAGAAAATCCAGGAGGTTCTCCCCTCCAGGCGAGATGAGGCCCATTTCCTCTGAGGCGTCTGGAGGCTCATCACACCTAAACTCTGGAAATTCAAAAGGGTCCTTGCTGCAACTCAAGAAGTTCCCCGACATACCCGTCTCCACTAGAGAGGAAGCACGAGGGTCCGCCCACATCCAGAGAACCTCGTTTCCGCCTGGCAGCTTGAGATGAGGGATGCTATCCTGCTTAGTCAGGAAAGATTTTTCGGCGTTCCCGTGGCATCTCAAGAGTAAGGGCTCTCAATAGGAAAGGCGAGAGGAACTCCAGGGTCGTGCCACCATTCCAAGAGTCCCCCAGATGTGTCAGTCCATTTCAGAGGAACCTGTTTTCCCTGCACTGCCTCGACTTTCACGCCTAGTATCGACTCACACCATGGTGGCACGTGGGACAGCCCTGTGGGAAAGCCTCGTGGAAAGCCTCGAGGGAAAGCCACAGATCCCTTGATCCCCGCGACGGGAAGCGTGACACACCTGCTACACTGTCCCTGAGGTCACGGTCGTATGTTGAGAGCACCTGCCGCAACTCGAGAAAATCCAGGAGGTTCTCTGCTTCAGTCGAGATGAGGCCCATTTTCTCTGCGGCGTCTCGAGAGTAATCACGCCTAAACTCTGGAACTTCCAAAGGGTCCTACACACCCTTGCTACAACTCAAGAATTTCCCCGACATACCCGTCTCCACTCCAGAGGAAGCAGAGGGTCCGGCCACCTCCAGAGGAGCTCCGTTTCCTCCTCCAAGCTCGAGATGAGGGATCCTTCTCTGCTTCCTCGGGAAAGAATTTCCGACGTTTCCGACGCATCTCAAGAGGAGGCGCGCTGCACAGGAAAAGCGAGAGGAACTCATGGGTCGTGCCACCATTCCAAGAGTCCCCCAGATGTCTCAGTCCATTCCAGAGGATCCTGTTTTCCCTGCACTGCTTCGACTTGCACGGCGAGGATCGCGGTGGCAGAGGCGAGGATCGCGGTGGTACGTGGGAGAGCCCTGTGGGAAAGCCTCGTCTGAAAGCCTCGAGGGAAAGCCACAGATCCCTTGATCCACGCGATGGGAAGCGTGACACTGCTGCTACAGCACGGGAGGAAAGCGCACGTGCATGCCCCCACTCGAGACGAGGACTGACTCCCCTGGGGAGACTCCAGAAGCACCTCAAGATGCATGTCAGCCCTGGAGAGGAATCTTCAGGTTCCGGCCCCGACTCCACACAAGGTCTTAGGCCCTGGCATCGACGGGAGAGGAACAGCGACAGGCCCTCTAGCAACTCGCATGGGGACTGGCCTTTACTGAGGTCACCAAAGCGGGTCCATGAGGTCCCCGTCGTAAGTCGAGAGCACCTGCCGCAACTCGGTAAAATCCAGGAGGTTCTCCCCTCCAGGCGAGATGAGGCCCGTTTCCACTGAGGTGTCTCGAGGCTAATCACACGTGACCTCTGGAACTTCCAAAGAGTCTTTCACAGCCATGCTGCAACTCAAGAAGTTCCCCGACATACCCGTCTCCACTCAAGAGGAAGCACGAGGGTCCCGGCCACATCCAGAGGAGCTCCGTTTCCGGCTCGTAGCTCGAGAGGACGGATCCTTTCCCTGCTTGGTCCGGAAAGAATTCCCGGCATTCCCATCGCATCTCAAGAGGAGGCGCTCTCCAAAAAGGAAAGGGGAGAGAACTGCAGGGTCGTGCCACCATTCCAAGACTCCCCCAGATATCTCAGTCCGTTCCACAGGAACCTGTTTTCCCTGCACTGCCTCGGCTTTCACGCGAGGATCGACTCACACCACCGGGACACGTGGGACAGCGCTGTGGGAAAGCCTCGTGGGAAAGACTCGAGGGAAAGCCACAGATCCCTTGGTCCACGCAAGGGAAGCGTGACACTGCTGCTACAGCTCGGGAGGAAAGCGCACGTGCATGCCCCCACTCGAGACGAGGACTGACTCCCCTGGGGAGACTCAGGAAGTACCCCAAGATCCATGTCAGCACTGGAGAGGAATCCTCAGGTTCCGGCACCGACTTCACTCAAGGTCTTATGCCGGGGTCCAGCCCCGGTGGATCCAGGGAATTCGAAGGGTGGACGGCATTGGGTGGAAAGACTTGTTTATTTATTAATGTAAGATTAGATTAGGAAACTATAGTATAGTAAGAAGATTAAGTGGAGTAAGAGGGCTGAATAGCTTGGTTTACGCGGACGGCCAATAAAATTCCAGACAAGGAATTTGCACCACCTACGTTGGGCCACCGGCGGCCGCTTGAATATCTAAGGGTGCCTCGCCTTAAGCTCCCTTTCGTGCGGGTCTTAACAGCCAGGGCAAGTAAGTAGACCTGGCGAGCCTCCGCACTCCAGGTGGAGATTCAGCCTGAAGTTAAAGTAAAGAGCAGAGAGAAGGAAAGGTAGAGAAGAAGAAAGAGAGAGAAAGACACGGGGGGAGCCAGAGTCCCAAGAAACCAGGCTGAGAGACTAGTTCGAGAATCTGGTCCGAGAAATTGGCCCCCGGCCCCTGGCCTCCTCCTTTATTGTTCAGAAGGTCTTTTATACTTTTGATAAAACATGGAGATCAATGGATAACACAAAATTATGTAGTGTTCGCAATCCAGATTCTTTCTGTATATCATTTTGTATACAAAAGGTCTCAGGTGATTTACATTATCTTCTGGCCAAGAGGCTTGTTAACACTTTTTGGCTCTCTTCCTTAATGAATGTTAATTTTGTTTCCCCTGAAGTGTTTTTCTTTAATCTGCATCTCCTTAAAGCATTAAAGTTACATCTCTATAGAACAAAGGTGCAGTGGGTTATAACAAAGAAGGTACTTAACTCAAAGTTCTAATGTTGCTAATACCAGGTCTACTACTTGTTTTTCTATATACCAACTATATCTAAAAATAAAGGATATGAAAATTTGGCAGCAAGCATTGACCCAAAAAAATGAAACTTTTAATCAGTCCTATTCTAAAGATTTTGACTCCTCTGAAGCTCCTGCATTCCTAGGATGTTTTAAGCTTCCTGTGCCTCCTGCGGTCAGGAGGCCTCAAACAATCACAAGCGCAGCTGTACGAGTCCTACAGGCAGGCTAGAAAGCCATCAGAGGGTTTTTGGATTGAAACACTCTTTCAAATGCAGAAGACTAATGCCCTGAATTGACTTTTTCCAGAAAAGGTCAGAAGAGTGAAAAAGCAGAGCACAAAAACCGGCAGATTTTTGTTGGGGTACATGCTTAAAAATTTCCAGAGGGGTCCCTGAAGTCTGAGCACGCCTTGCGTATGTCAGCTTCCTTCCTCATAACCTTGTCACGGGCGGGCTTCCTCACACTGGCTCCCGGCAGTCTTAGGCCCCGGCATCGACGGGAGAGGAATCCCGAGAGGCCCCGAGCAACTCGTAAGGGGAATGGCCTTTCCTGAGGCCACCAGAGCGTGTCCCTGAGGTTCCCGTCGTAAGTCGAGAGCACCTGCCGCAACTCGAGAAAATCAAGGAGGTTCTCCCCACCAGGCGAGATGAGGCCATTTCCGCTGAGGCGTCTCGAGGCTCATCACACCTACCCTCTGGAACTTACAAAGGGTCCTTCAGACCCATGCTGCAACTCAAGAAGTTCCCCTACATACCCGACTCCACTCGAGAGGAAGCACGAGAGTCCCGACATCCAGAGGAGCCCTTTTCCGCCTCCTTGCTCGAGAGGAGGGATCCTTTCCCTGCCTGGTAGGAAAGAATTCCTCATTCGCGTGGCGCCGCATCTCACGAGGAGGCGCTCTCCACAGGAAAGTCGAGAGGAA
>NW_017197477.1:0-8054 GCF_001704415.2 Capra hircus
AGTGTAAATGCCCAATATGTTAAAAAATCAAGGTTTAGGTATTTTGGAACACCAGCTTTAGTTTAGACTTAGGGAAACTTCATAATCAGATTCAGACCACTCCCGATTAGATTTTACCACCGCAGGAGAAGCCAATGACTTTTCCCACACTTTCTCTAACTTCATTTCTGAAGACTGTTCTGTCTACTGTCTATAATCTTGCTCCTCATAATCATACTTCCCTATATTGTCTAGATTCTTCGGCAGAGCATTCGGAATCTCGAGACCGAACTGCACCTGATTTTAAACATAAATAATCAATTATTTAAAATTAAAAAGGGTGAGATGCCGGGAGCCAGTGTGAGGAATCCCGCCCGTGACAAGGTCATGAGGAAGGAAGCTGACATACGCAAGGCGTGCTCAGACTTCAGGGACCCCTCTGGAAATTCCTAAGCATGTACCCCAACAAAAATCTGCCGGCTTTTGTGCTCTGCTTTTCCACTCTTCTGACATTTTCTGGAAAAAGTCAATTCAGGGTTTCAGTCTTCTGCATTTGAAAGAGTGTTTCAATCTAAAAACCCCTCCGATGGCTTTCTAGCCTGCCTGCAGGACTCTGCGAGTGTGATTGTTTGAGGCCTCCTGACCGCAGGAGGCACAGGAAGCTTAAAATATCCTAGGAATGTAGGGGCTTCCGAAGAGTCAAAATCTTTAGAATAGGACTGATTAAAAGTTTCATTTGTTGAGTCAATGCTTGCTGCCAAATTTTCATATCCTTTATTTTTAGATATAGTTGGTATATAGAAAAACAAGTAGTAGACCTGGTATTAGCAACATTAGATCTTTGAGTTAAGTACCTTCTTTGTTATATCCCACTGCACCTTTGTTCTATAGAGATGTAACTTTAATGCTTTAAGGAGATGCAAATTAAAGAAAAACACTTCAGGGGAAACAAAATCAACATTCATTAAGGAAGAGAGCTAAAAAGTGTTAACAAGCTTCTTGGCCAGAAGATAATGTAAATCACCTGAGACCTTTTGTATACAAAATGATGTATAGAAAGAGTCTGGGCTGCGAACGCTACATAATTCTGTGTTACCCGTTGATCTCCATGTTTTATCAAAAGTATAAAAGGCCTTCTGAACAATAAAGGATCGGATCAGTTTCTCGAACTAGTCTCTCGGCCTGGTTTCTTGGGACTCTGGCTCCCCCATGTCTCTCTCTCTCCTCTTCTCTCCCTTCCCTCTCTCTGCTCTTTACTTTAACTTCAGGCTGAATCTCCATCTGGGGCGCGGAGGCTCGCCAGGTCTACTTACTTGCCCCGGCTGTTAAGACCCGCACCAAAGGGAGCTTAAGGCGAGGCACCCTTAGATATTCAAGCGGGCGCCGGTGGCCCAACGTAGATGGTGCAAATTCCTTGTCTGGAATTTTATTGGCCTTCCGCGTAAACCAAGCTATTCAGCCCTCTTCGTCCACTTAATCTTCTTATTACACTATAGTTTCTTAATCTAATCTTACATTAATAAACAAACAAGTCTTTCCACGCCAACGCCGTCCACCCTTCGAATTCCCTGGATCCACCGGGGCTGGACCCCGGCAGAAAGCCTCGTGGGAAAGCCTCGTGGGAAAGCCTCGAGGGAAAGCCCCCTTATCGGTTCACGCGAAGGGAAGCGTGACACTGCTGCTACAGCTCGGGAGGAAAGCCCACGTGCATGCCCCCACTCGAGACGAAGACTGATTCCCTGGGGAGACTACAGAAGTACCCCAAGATCCATGTCAGCACTGGAGAGGAATCCTCAGGTTCCGGCACTGACTCCACACAAGGTTTTTGGCCCCAGCATTGACGGGAGAGGAAACCCGAGAGGCACCCGAGAGGCCCCGAGCAACTTGCAAGGGGACTGGCCTTTCCTGAGGCCACCAGAGCGGGTCCCTGAGGTCCCCGTCGTAAGTCGAGAGCACCTGCCGCAACTCGAGAAAATCCAGGAGGTTCTCCCCTCCTGGCGAGATGAGGCCCATTTCCGCTGAGGCGTCTCTAGGCTAATCACACCTAAACTCTGGAACTTCCAAAGGGTCCTTCACACCCTTGCTGCAACTCAAGAAGTTCCCCGACATACGCGACTCCACTCGAGAGGAAGCACGAGAGTCCCGCCCACATCCAGAGGAGCCCTGTTTCCGCCTCCTAGCTCGAGAGGAGGGATCCTTTCCCTGCGTGGTCGGGAAAGAATTCCCGGCGTTCCCGTCGCATCTCAAGAGGAGGCGCTCTCCACAGGAAAGGCGAGAGGAACTCCAGGGTCGTGCCACATTCCAAGAGTCCCCGAGATGTCTCAGTCCATTCCAGGGAAACCTGATTTCCCAGCACTGCCTCCACTCTCAAGCCGAGGATCGACCCCACCACGGTGGCACGTGGGACAGCCCTGTGGAAAGCCTCGTGGGAAAGCCTCTTGGGAAAGCCTCTAGGGAAAGCACAGATCCCTTGATCCACGCGAAGGGAAGTGCGACACTGCTGCTACAGCTCGGAAGGAAAGCGCACGTGCATGCCCCCACTTGAGACGAGGACTGACTCCACTGGGGAGACTTCAGAAGTACCCCCAGATCCATGTCAGCACTGGAGAGGAATCCTCAGGTTCCGGCACCGGCTCCACACAAGATCTTAAGCCCCGGCATCGACGGGAGAGGAATCCCGAGAGGCCCCGAGCAACTCGCATGGGGACTGGCCTTTCCTGAGGCCACCAGAGCGGGTCCCTGAGGTCCCCGTCGTAAGTCGAGAGCACCTGCCGCAACTCGAGAAAATCCAGGAGGTTCTCCCCTCCAGGCGAGATGAGGCCCATTTCCGCTGAGGCGTCTCCAGGCAAATCACACCTAACATCTGGAACTGCCAAAGGGTCCTTCACACCCTTGCTGCAACTCAAGAAGTTCCCCGACATACCCGTCTCCACTCGAGAGGAAGCACGAGGTCCCGCCCACATCCAGAGGAGCCCCGTTTCCGCCTCCTAGCTCGAGAGGAGGGATCCTTTCCCTGCGTGGTCGGGAAAGAATTCCCGGCGTTCCGTCGCATCTCAAGAGGAGGCGCTGTCCACAGGAAAGGCAGAGGAACTCCAGGGTCGTGCCCATTCCCAGAGTCCCCCAGATGTCTCAGTCCATTCCAGGCAAACCTGTTTTCCCTGCACTGCATCGACTTTCAAGCCGAGGATCGAAACAAACCACGGTGGCACGTGGGACAGCCCTGTGGGAAACCTCGTGGAAAGCCTCGGTGGAAAGCCTCGAGGAAAGCCACAGATCCCTTGATCCACGCGATGGGAAGCGTGACACTGCTGCTACAGCTCGAGAGGAAAGCGCACGTGCATGGCCCCACTCGAGACGAGAACTGACTCCCCTGGGGAGACTCCAGAAGTACCCCAAGATCCATGTCAGCACTGGAGAGGAATCCTCAGGTTCCGGCACCAACTCCACACAAGGTCTTAAGCCCGGCATCGTCGGGAGGAATCCCGAGAGGCCCCCGAGCAACTCACATGGGGACTGGCCTTTCCTGAGGCACAGAATGGGTCCCTGAGGTCCCCGTCGTAAGTCGAGAGCACCTGTCGCAACTCGAGAAAATCCAGGAAGTTCTCCCCAGGCGAGATGAGGCCCATTTCCACTGAGGCGTCTGGAGGCTAATCACACCTAACTTCTGGAACTTCCAAAGGGTCTTTCACACCCTTGCTGCAACTCAAGAAGTTCCCCGACATACCCGTCTCCACTCGAGAGGAAGCACGAGAGTCCCGCCCACATCCAGAGGAGCCCCGTTTCCGCTCTAGCTCGAGAGGAGGGATCCTTTCCCTGCGTGTTCGGAAAGAATTCCGGCGTTTCCGACGCATCTCAAGAGGAGGCGCTCTCCACAGGAAGGCGAGAGGAACTCCAGGGTCGTGCACCATTCCAAGAGTCCCCCAGATGTCTCAGTCCATTCCAGGGAAACCTGTTTTCCCTGCACTGCCTCGACTTTCAAGCCGAGGATCGACTCACACCACGGTGGCACGTGGGACAGCCCTGTGGGAAAGCCTCGTGGGAAAGCCTCGTGGGAAAGCTCGGGGGAAAGCCACAGATTCCTTGATCCACGCGAAGGGAAGCGTGACACTACTGCTACAGCTCGGGAGGAAAGCGCACGTGCATGCCCCACTCGAGACGAGGACTGACTCCCTGGGAGACTCCAAAAAGTACCCCAGGAACCATGTCAGCACTGGAGTGGAATCCTCAGGTTCCGCACCGACTCTACACAAGGTCTTAGGCCCCAGCATCGACGGGAGAGGAATCCCGAGAGGCCCCATGCAACTACATGGGGACTGGCCTTTCCTGAGGCCACCAGAGCGGGTCCCAGAGGTCCCCGTCGTAAGTCGAGAGCACCTGCCGCAACTAGAGAAAATCCAGGAGGTTCTCCCTTCCAGGCGAGATGAGGCCCATTTCCGGTGAGGCGTCTCGAGGCTAATCACACCGAAACATCTGGAATTTCCAAAGGGTCCTTCACACCCTTGCTGCAACTCAAGAAGTTCCCCGACATACCCGTCTCCACTCGAAAGGAAGCACGAGAGTCCGCCCACATCCAGAGGAGCCCCGTTTCCGCCTCCTAGCTCGAGAGGAGGGATCCTTTCCCTTCGTGTTCGGGAAAGAATTCCCGACGTTTCCGTCGCATCTCAAGAAGAGGCGCTCTCCACAGGAAAGGCGAGAGGAACTCCAGGGTCGTGCCACCATTCCCAGAGTCCCTCAGATGTCTCAGTCCAATTCAGTGAAACCTTTTTTCCCTGCACTGCCTCGACTTTCAAGCCGAGGATCGACTCTCACCACGGTGGCACGTGGGACAGCCTTGTGGGAAAGCCTCGAGGGAAAGCCACAGATCCCTTGATCCACGCGAAGGGAAGCCTGACACTGCTGCTATAGCTGGGGAGGAAAGCGCACGTGCATGCCCCACTCGAGACGAGGACTGACTCCCCAGGGGAGACTCAGGACGTACCCCAAGATCCATGTCAGGACTGGAGAGGAATCCTCAGGTTCCGGCACCGACTCCACACAAGGTCTTAGGACCCGGCATCGACAGGAGAGGAATCCCGAGAGGCCCCCGAGCAACTCGCATGGGGAATGGCCTTTCCTGAGGCCACCAGAGCATGTCCCTGAGGTCCCCGTCGTAAGTGGAGAGAAACTGCTGCAACTCGAGAAAATCCAGAAGGTTCTCCCCTCCAGGCGAGATGAGGCCCATTTCCAATGAGGCCTCTCGAGGCTAATCACACCTAACCTCTGGAACTTCCAAAGGGTACATCACCCACTTGTTGCAACTCAAGAAGTTCCCCGACATAACCGTCTCCACTTGAGAGAAAGCTCGAGCCTCCCGCCGACATCCAGAGGAGCCCCGTTTCCGCCTCCTAGCTCGAGAGGAGGGATCCTTTCCCTGCGTGTTCGGGAAAGAATTCCCGGCGTTTCCATCGCATCTCAAGAGGAGGCGCTCTCCACAGGAAAGGCGAGAGGAACTCCAGGGTCGAGCCACCATACACAGAGTCCCCCAGATGTCTCAGTCCATTCCAGGGAAACCAGTTTTCCCTGCACTGCCTCGACTTTCAAGCCGAGGATCGACTCACACCACGGTGGCACGTGGGACAGCCCTGTGGGAAAGCCTCGTGGGAAAGCCTCCTGCAAAAACCTCGATGAAAGCCACAGATTTCTTCATCCACGCGAAGGGAAGCATGACACTGCTGCTACAGCTCGGGAGGAAAGTGCACGTGCATGACCTAAGTCGAGACGAGGACTGAATCCCCGGTGGAGACTCCAGAAGTACCCCAAGATCCATGTCAGCACTGGAGAGGAATCCTCAGGTTCCGGCACCGTCTCCACACAACGTCTTAGGCCCCGGCATCGACGGGAGAGGGAATCCCGAAGGGCCCCCTAGCAACTCGCATGGGGACTGGCCTTTCCTGAGGCCACCAGACCAGGTCCCTGAGGTCCTCGTCTTAAGTCGAGAGCACCTGTGGCAACTCTAGAAAATCCAGGAGGTTCTCCCCTCCAGGCGAGATGAAGCCCATTTCCGCGGAGGCGTCTCGAGGCTAATCAACCTGGCCTCTGGAACTTCCAAAGGGTCCTTCACACCCTTGCTGCAACTCAAGAAGTTCCCCGACGTACCCCTCTCCACTCGAGAGGAAGCACGAGAGTCCTGCCCACATCCAGAGAAGCCCCGTTTCCGCCTCATAGATCGAGAGGTGGAATCCTTTCCCTGCGTGTCGGGAAAGAATTCCCGGCGTTCCGGTCGCATCTCAAGAGGAGGCGGTCTCCACAGGAAACACGAGGGGATCTCCAGGGTCGTGACACCATTCCCTGAGTGCCAGAGATTTCTCAGTCCATTCCAGGGAAACCTGTTTTCCCTGCACTGCCTCGACTTTCAAGCCGAGGATCCACTCACACCACGGTGGCACGTGGGACAGCCCTGTGTGAAAGCCTCGTGGGAAAGCCTCGTGGGAAAGCCTCGAGGAAAAGCCACAGATCCCTTGATCCACGCAAAGGGAAGTGTGACACTGCTGCTACAGCTCGGGAGGAAAGCGCACGTGCATGCCCCCACTCGAGACGAGGACTGACTCCCCTGGGGAGACTCCAGAAGTACCCCAAGACCATGTCAGCACTGGAGAGGAATCCTCAGGTTCCGGCACGGACTCCACAAAGATCTTAGGCCCCGTCATTGACGGGAGAGGAATCCCGAAAGGCCCCGGAGCAACTCGCATGGGGACTGGCCTTTCCTGAGGCCACCAGAGCGGGTCCCTGAGGTCCCCATTGTAAGTCGAGAGCACCTGCCGCACCTCGAGAAAATCCAGGAGGTTCTCCCTTCCAGGCGAGATTAGGCCCATTTCCGCTGAGGCATCTCGAGGCTAATCACACCTAACCTCTTGACTTTCCAAAGGGTCCTTCACACCCTTGCTGCAACTCAAGAAGTTCCCCAATACCCGTCTCTACTGGAGAGGAAGCACGAGAGTCCCGCCCTCATCCAGAGGAGCCCCGTTTCCGCCTCATAGCTCGAGAGCAGGGATATTTCCCTGCGTGGTCGGGAAAGAAATCCCGGCGTTCCCGTCGCATCTCAAGAGGAGGTGCTCTCCACAGGAAAGGCGAGAGGAACTCCAGGGTCGTGCCACCATTCCCAGAGTCCCCCAGATGTCTCAGTCCATTCCAGGGAAACCTGTTTTCCCTGCACTGCCTCGACTTTCAAGCCGAGGATCGACTCACACCAAGGTGGCACGTGGGACAGCCCTGTGGGAAAGCCTCGAGGGAAAGCCTCGAGGGAAAGCCTCCCATCCCTTGATCCACGCGAAGGAAGCGCGACACTGCTGCTACACTCGGAGGAAAGCGCACGTGCATGCCCCACTCGAGACGAGGACTGACTCCCTGGGGAGACTCCAGAAGTACCCCAAGATCCATGTCAGCACTGGAGAGGAATCCTCAGGTTCCGGCACCGACTCCACACAAGGTCTTAGGCCCCGGCATCGACGGGAGAGGAATCCCGAGAGGCCCCGAGCAACTCGCATGGGGACTGGCCTTTCCTGAGGCCACCAGAGCGGGTCCCTGAGGTCCCGTCGTAAGTCGAGAGCACCTGCCGCAACTCGAGAAAATCCAGGAGGTTCTCCCCTCCAGGCGAGATGAGGCCCATTTCCGCTGAGGCTCTCGAGGCTAATCACACCTAACCTGGAACTTCCAAAGGGTCCTTCACACCCTTGCTGCAACTCAAGAAGTTCCCCGACATACCCGTCTCCACTCGAGAGGAAGCACGAGAGTCCCGCCCACATCCAGAGGAGCCCCGTTTCCGCCTCCTAGCTCGAGAGGAGGGATCCTTTCCCTGCGTGGTCGGAAAGAATTCCCGGCGTTTCCGTCGCATCTCAAGAGGAGGCGCTCTCCACAGGAAAAGGAGAGGAACTCCAGGGTCGTGCCACCATTCCCAGAGTCCCCCAGATGTCTCAGTCCATTCCAGGAAAACCTTTTTCCCTGCACTGCCTCGACTTTCAAGCGAGGATCGACTCACACCACGGTGGCACGTGGGACAGCCCTGTGGGAAAGCCTCGTGGAAAAAAAGCCTCGAGGAA
>NW_017197478.1:0-8054 GCF_001704415.2 Capra hircus
TATCTTTTTTTTTCTTTTTTGACTATGTCAAAGCCTTTGAGTTTGTGGATCACAACAAACTGTGGAAAATTCTGAAAGAGATGGGAATAGCAGACCCACCTGGCCTACCTCTAAGAAACACATATGCAAGTCAAGAATCAACAGTTAGAACTGGACGTGGAACAACAGACTGGTTCCAAATAGGAAAAGGAGTACGTCAAGGCTGTATATTGTCACCCTGGTTGATTAACTGATATGCAGACTACATCATGAGAAACACTGGACTGGAAGAACACAATTGGAATCAAGATTGTTGGGAGAAATATCAATAACCATAGATACGCAGATGATGCCACCCTTATGGCAGAAAGTGAAGAGGAACTAAAAAGCCTCTTGATGAAAGGGAAAGAGGAGAGTGAAAACGTTGGCTTGAAGCTCAACATGCAGAAAACGAAGATCATTGCATCTGTCCCATCACTTCATGGGAAATAGATGGGGAAACAGTGGAAACAGTGACAGACTTTTTTTTTTTCCCCTGGGCTCCAAAATCACTGCAAATGTGTGATTGGAGCCAGGAAATAAAAAAGACGCTTACTCTTTTTAGGGAAAGTTATGACCCTCCTAGATAGCATTTTCAAAAGCAGAGACATAACTTTGCCAACAAAGGTCCATCTAGTCAAGGTTTTGTTTTCCCAGTAGTCATGTATGGATATGAGAGTTGGACTGTGCAGAAAGCTGAGTGTTTGAAGAACTGATGCTTTTGAACTGTAGTGCTGGAAAAAAACTCTTTAGAGCCCCTTGGACTGCAAGGAGAACCAACCAGTCCATTCTAAAAAAGATCAGTGCTGGAAGTTCTTTGGAATGAATGATGCTAAAGCTGAAACTCCAGTACTTTGGCCACCTCATGCGAAGAGTTGACTCATTGGAAAAGACTCTGATGCTGAGAGGGATAGGGGCAGGAGGAGAAGGGGACAACAGAGGATGAGATGGCTGGATGGCATTACCGACTCAAATGACATGAGTTTGAATGTACTCCGGCAGTCGGTGATGGACAGGGAGGCCTGGCGTGCTGTAATTTATGGGGTTGCAAAGAGTCGCACACAACTGAATGACTGAACTGAACTGAACTTAAGCAACTGACAATGAATTAATCTCAAAAATATACAAGCAACACCTGAAGCTCTATTCCAGTTATATAAACAACCCAATGAAAAAAAATGGGCCAAAGGACTATACAGACATTTCTACAAAGAAGACAGAGAGATGGCTAACAAACACATGAAAAGATGCTCTACATCACTCATGATCAGAGAAATTCAAATCAAAACCACAGTGAGGTACCATCCATGCCAGTCAGAATGGCTGCTATCCAAAAGTGTACAAACAATAAATGCTGGAGAGAGTGTAGAGAAAAGGGAACCATCTTACACTGTTGGTGGAATGAAAACTAGTACAGCACCTACGGAGAACGCTGTGGAGACTCCTTAAAAACAAACAAACAAAACTGTAAATGGAACTGCAATACAACCCAACAATCCCGCTGCTGGCCATAGAGACTGAAGGAACCAAAATTGAAAGAGACATGTATACCCCAATATTCATCACTGCACTGTTTCCTATAGGCAGAACATGGAAGCAACCTAGATGTCCATCAGCAGACGAATAGATAAGAAAGCTGTGGTACATATACACAATGGAGTATTACTCAGTCATTAAAAATAATGCATTTCAATAAATTCTAATGAGGTGGATGAAGCTAAAGCCTATTATACAGAGTGCAGTAAGCCAGAAAGAAATGCACCAATAGAGAAACTAACGCATATATGTGGAATTTAGAAAGATGGTAGCGATTACCCTGTATGCGAGACAGCAAAAGAGACACAGATGTATAGAACAGTCTTTTGGACTCTGTGAGAGAGGGCGAGGGTGGATGATTTGGAATAATGGCATTGAAACCTGTATAATATCATTTGTCAAACAAATCGCCAGTCCAGGTTCAATGCATGATACAGGATGCTCTGGGCTGGTGCACTGGGATAAACAGGAGGATGGTATGAGGAGGGAGGAGGTGGTGGTCAAGATGGGAAACACATGTACACCCATGGCAGATCCATGTTAACGTACAGCAAAACCAATACAATATTGTAAAGTGATTAGATCCTATTAAATAAAATAAATTTATATTGAAAATAAATAAAATAAAATTGTGTCCAATGTGAGGAGAGCAACAGCATTCTTTAAACAATATCTCTAAGTAAAGAGAGTTACAATTTTATGGGTTCAAAGTGTCCTCATCAGTATGAGCCCTACCTCTTATTACAGAAAGAATAGTGGAAGATGAGCTCAATTAAAGGAGAGCTTTTCATCAACAAGATCTGCATGATTCAGCCAGAAAGTTAGTAAGTAATGCAGGGCTTCCAAAACAGTTCATTTAAGATCTTGGGGGCTAGCAAATAGTTTGGTCACCTAAATAAAGTTGCCTAAAATTATATATTTGATATATAAACATATATACACCTGTCTATGCATGAGTGTGTGTATAAAAAATGTGCAATGGCTTTTATTTTCTGTTAGTATAATAAAAATGGAAAAATTAAAAAAATATATGTAGAATGACTCAAAAGTCTACTCGGTTGTTGAATATATATATATATGTGAAAATACTTCAAAATATGTTTTCTTGGCTACATGTAAAACATGAGGACTCTTTATATCACTCACCCCTCTCCTTTTAATAAATATCTACCAAATTTCAAATGTTCATCCAGCTTAATGACATATATAAAATAGAGATATGTTTTTTATAAAATAAAATATTGATACCAAGCTTAGATTTCAGAATTATTTCCAACTCCACACTCCATCTCAACAAGAAAAAGCCAAAGTTATTGCTGACTCAAACACTCCAAGAGCTGGGAAACTTGAAAAATAAATTGAACCTGCAACTGAGATTTTCTGTCATACTTGTGATTGATCTCTAAGTCCAACACTTTATTTCCTTCCTTGTACTAAGCAGTCCCTTAGATTGAATAGTGTGAAATCCGAGAGAGAGAGGTAGGAGACTGCATACCTCCTCTGTGCAAAAGTAATTTTAATCAGAGGAGCTAGAAAAGACAGAAACTAAGGAAAACAATCAAGTGATAGAGCATAATAATGGTTTAGCCATGAGGCAAACTCAAGGGTCTTTAGTTCCTCCTCTAGGGCCATCGATAACATTCTGAGCAATATCCTGTGAACAGTTTTAGAGATGCTAAAACACCAACCAGACGGAAATTTAAGTACATAGTTGAAACAAGACGGTCGATGATGTGAACTCCCAATATCGGCAGTAACAGGCCATTAGTAGAATGTCCCAATACTGGTCACAGACCCAAAGTCCCTTGTCATTAAAATCCTTCCTTGAAAGTATGTGGGGATTTGGATCTTTGAAGCACCAGCTGCTAAGACGCCTTGCTCAGTACTACAATAAACATTGATTTCACTGAAACCCAAAGTCAGTTCATAGATTTTACTGCACAGAAACCAGTAGACCAAATTTGCTTGGGTAACAGTACTGAATAACAGGAATGTGTGTACAGAAGAGTGATAAATCACTTTTATTTCAGAAACGAAGTAGATTTATTGATGGGATTTTTTAGTGTAAAATTCTTTAGGAATGAGATTTTGCATGCTTCATGGTTTTGGTTACTATTTCTATAGGCAGTCTGTATTTTAACTTGATGCTGAAGTAGACACTGGTTGAATATTACTCTTCAATTGCTAGGAGACCAGAGAATTTGTGATATCACAGCTTTTTGACTTGGAATCCTCTGTGATGGTCTAGAGAGTTTCTCTCCGTAGGCCAGCCAAGCAACATTTTAAGTTGCAGTGTGTAAAATCAATCAAATGAGAAAAGTTTATGAAGAAATATTTCTCCCAGTTCAATTCAGTTCAGTCGCTCAGTCATGTCCGACTCTTTTCAACCCCATGAATCACAGCACGCCAGGCTTCCCTGTCAATCACCTACTCTCGGAGTTCACTCAGAATCAGGTGCATCCAGTCAGTGCTGCCATCCAGCCATCTCATCCACTGTCATCACCTGCTCTCCTGTCCCCAGTCCCTCCCAGAATCAAACTCTTTTCTAGTGAGTCAACTCTTCCATGAGGTGGCCATGGTACTGGAGTTTAAGTTTTAGCATCATTCCTTCCAAAGGAATCCCAGAACTGATCTCCTTCAGAATGGATTGATTGGATCTACTTGCAGTCCAAGGGACTCTAAACAGTCTTCTCCAACACCACAACTCAAAAGCATCAATTCTTCGGCGCTCAGCCTTCTTCACAATCCAATTCTCACATCCATACATGACCACAGGAAAAACCATAGCCTTGACTAGATGGACCTTAGTAGGCAAAGTAATGTCACTGTTGTGAATATGCTATCTAGGTTGGTCATAACTTTCCTTCCAAGGAGTAATCATCTTTTAATTTCATGGCTGCCATCACCATCTGCAGTGATTTGGAGCCCCCCCCAAATAAAATCTGACACTGTTTCCACTGTTTCCCCATCCATTTCCCACGAAGTGATGAGACCAGATGCCATGATCTTCGTTTTCTGAATGTTGAGCTTTAGGCCAAATTTTTCACTCTCCACTTTCAGTTTCATCAAGAGGCTATTTAGTTCCTCTTCAATTCTGCCATAAGGATGGTGTCATCTGCATATCTGAGGTTACTGATATTCCTTCCAGCAATCTTGATTCCAGCTTGTCTTTCTTCCAGTCCAGCATTTCTCATGATGTACTCTGAATATAACTGAAATAAACAGGGTGACAATATACAGCCTTGACATACTCCTTTTCCTATTGGAACCAGTCGGTTGTTCCATGTCCAGTTTTTAACTGTTGCTTCCTGACTTGTGTACAGATTTCAAGAGGCAGGTCAGGTGGTCTTGTATTCCCATCTCTTGAAGAATTTTCCACAGTTTATTGTGATCCACACAGTCAAAGGCTTTGCATACAAAGATTTCTCTGAGATGGTACATATTTCTTCAGAAATTCAAGATGGGTCTACTAAAGGTGAATTCACTGGTTCAGAAACCTCCATTAGATCTTCTTTGTATGATTATACACTTACTGGGGACTCAGTTTTGAGATCTATGATTGAATATATTTTTCATGCTTTATCTGAGGATCTTGTGATCAAAAGGCCATGCTACACATATACTGTCTCTGAAACGAAGAGGCGAATAATTTTCTTTCACTCACATTTCCACAAAAACTTTGGAATATTTTGATAGTGATCAGTTTGAATCTATCTGTTGGGATGAGAGTGGCACATGTATAGTGATCAATGAAGAACTCTTTAACAAAGAAGTCTTGGAAAGAAAGGAAACTTCTGAATATTTGAAACCAAGAGTATGAAAAGTTCAATTGACAGCTTAACCTTTATGGATTTAGTAAAAAGCGACAAACTTTTCAAAGATCTGCTTCACTACCTGTCTTTCTGGAAGAAGAAGAAAAACATCTCTTTTGAGAAAGGTGTTCCAACACTTTCACTTATTGAAAATATGTAAGAAAATCATGTGACATAGAAGAATGTTCACATATGTAGCTAAAACGGAATTTAAACTTGAAATATCAAATTGCTTAAAAAGTTTTATTTTTTGAAGTTGAGAATAGCTGGAGGTTAGATACTAGATGTTTAACAAACTTTCCTAGCAACTTGAAAACAGATAAAAGTCCCGAGGCTATTTAAAGTGGTATGTACAGTATATATACAACATATTTTTAGTTGAGGAACATGTCCTTTCTAACATATTATTACCTGTTAAAATTATTAATGGAGGTGTTTTATTTGATGTTATTTAGTTGGTTTCCTTAAAGGAATACATTTTTTTTAATAACTTAGCTTTGTTTGTCACTTTTACCTTGGTTTAAAAGAAACTAAATAATTTAATCCTTGGATTTTAGTTACAGACCTACTATAATCCAAGTTTCAAAAGAGGTTATCCCAACTTTTAATAAGGATGCAAAGAAGAGTTGGGATTTACAATGTGTCTCCAATATCTTCATTAGTTCAAGATAACAAGAAGCATGTTAAAGCAAGTGTCAAAAAAGATGATCATAATTCTGAATATCTTCCAGAAACGAGTGGAGAGAGCACATTTTCAGCCTCCACAAGTTTAAGTGTGCCTTTCATACGAAAGTCTCATACCAGCCAGATATTCGCTAATAGAAGCGCTGTATCTCCATGTGACTTACCTACCCCATCAGCAATATAAGTTAGACACACAGACCAGATTGTGGTAGATCAACCCTATGTTTTACAAAAGTTGAGCATTTGTAATTGGCACTCACATAGCAGGTACACTCAAGTACATGGCTACTTGAGGACTTTGCTACTACAACTACAGTTACTTTCTCACATTGTATCTCCATTACAGAGCAGTTATTCTGGACTGATGGTTCAGTTCAATGCTCAGTCGTGTCCGGCTCTTTGAGACCCTGTGAATCACAGCACGCCAAGGCTTCCCTGTCCATCACCAACTCCCCGGAGTTCACTCAGACTCCATCCATCGAGTCAGTGATGCCATCGAGCCATCTCATCCTCTGTCGTCCCCCTTCTCCTCCTGCCCCCAATCTTTCCCAGAATTAGAGTCTTTCCAATGAGTTAATTATTCGCATGAGGTGGCCAAAGTACTGGAGTTCCAGCTTTAGCGTCATTCCTTCCAAAGGAATCCCAGGGCTGATCTCCTTCAGAATGGATTGGTTGGATCTCCTTGAAGTCCAAGGGACTCTCAAGAGTCATCTCCAGCACACAGTTCAAAACCATCAATTCTTTGTCACTCAGCCTTCTTCATAATTCAACTCTCACATCCATACATGACCACAGGAAAAACCATAGCCTTGACTAGATGGACCTTAGTTGGCAAAGTAATGTCTCTGCTTTTGAATATACTATCTAAGTTGGGCATAACTTTTCTTCCAAGGGGTAAGCTTCTTTTAATTTCATGACTGCAATCACCATCTGCAGTGATTTTAGAGCCCCCAAAATAAATTCTGACACTGTTTCCACTGTTTCCCCATCTATTTCCCATGAAGTGATGAGACCGGATGCCATGATCTTCATTTTCTGAATGTTGAGCTTTAGGCCAAATTTTTCACTCTCCACTCTCAGTTTCACCAAGAGACTTTTTTGTTCCTTTCACTCTCTGCCATAAGGATGGTGTCATCTGCATATCTGAGGTTCTTGATATTTCTCCCGGCAATCTTGATTGCAGCTTGTGTTTCTTCCAGTCCAGCGTTTCTCATGATGTACTCTGAATATAACTTAAATAAGCAGGGTGACAATATAGAGGCCTTGACGTACTCTTTTTCCTATTTGGAACCAGTCTGTTGTTCCATGTCCAGTTTTAACTGCTGCTTCCTGAACTGCATACAGATTTCTCAAGAGCAGGTCAGCGTGATCTTGTATTCCCATCTCTTTCAGAATTTTCCACAGTTTATTGTGATCACGCAGTCAAAGGCTTTGGCATAGTCAATAAAGGAGAAATGATGTATTTCTGGAACTCTCTTCCTTTCTCCATGATTCAGAGGATGTTCCATATTGATCTCTGGTTCCTCTGCCTTTTCTAAAAACCAGTTTGTGCATCAGGAAGTTCACAGTTCATGCATTGCTGAAGCCCAGGCTTGGAGAATTTTGAGCATTACTTTACTAGCGTGTGAGATGAGTGCAATTGTGTGGTAGTTTGAGCATTCTTTGCATTGCCTTTCTTTGGGATTGGAATGAAACTGACATTTTCCAGTCCTGTGGCCACTGCTGAGTTTTCCAATTGTGCTGGCATATTGAGTGGCAGCACTTTCACAGATCATCTTTCAGGAGTTGAAGCAGCTCAACTGGAATGCCATCATCTCTACTAGCTTTGTAGCGATGTTTTCCAAGGCCCACTTGACATCACATTCCAGGATGTCTGGCTCTAGATTGGTGATCACACCATCGTGATTTCTGGGTCGTGAAGATCTTTTTTGCACAGTTCTTCTGTGTATTCTTGCCACCTCTCTTAATATCTTCTGCTTCTGTTATGTCCAGATTATCTCTGTT